>NC_052147.1:7936761-8214650 GCF_902713615.1 Scyliorhinus canicula
TTTGTCTGTCTGTCTGTCTGTCTGGTCTGTCTGGTCTGTCTGGTCTGTCTGTCTGTCTGTCTGTCTGTCTGTCTGTCTGTCTGTCTGTCTGTCTGTCTGTCTGTCTGTCTGTCTGTCTGTCTGTCTGTCTGTCTGTCTGTCTGTCTGTCCGTCCCTCTCCGTCCCTCTCCGTCCCTCTCCGTCCCTCTCCGTCCCTCTCCGTCTCTCTCCGTCCCCGTCTCTCTCTCTCTCTCTCTCTCCGTCCCCGTCTCTCTCTCTCTCCTCTCTCTCTCCGTCCCGTCTCTCTTCTCTCTCTCTCTCTCCGTCCCCGTCTCTCTCTCTCTCTCTCTCTTCTCCGTCCCCGTCTCTCCTCTCTCTCTCTCGTCCCCGTCTCTCTCTCTCTCTCTCCGTCCCGTCTTCTCCTCTCTCTCTCCTCTCCCCTCTCTCTCTCTCCTCCCGTCTCTCTCTCTCTCCCGTCTCTCTCTCCGTCTCTCTCTCTCCGTCCCGTCTCTCTCTCTCTCTCTCCGTCCCGTCTCTCTCTCTCTCTCTCTCTCTCTCTTCTCTCTCTCTCTCTCTCTCCGTCCGTCTCTCCGTCTCTCTCTCTCCGTCCCGTCTCTCTCTGTCTCTCTCTATCTCTCTCTCTCCCTCTGTCCCCGTCTCTCTCTCTCTCTCTCTCTCTCCGTCCCCGTCTCTCTCTCTCTCTCTCCCTCTGTCCCTGTCTCTCTCTCTCTCTCTCTGTCCCCGTCTCTCTCTCTCTCTGTCCCCGTCTCTCTCTGTCTCTCTCCGTCCCCGTCTCTCTCTCTCCGTCCCCCTCTCTCTCTCTCTGTCTCTGTCTCTCTCTCTCTCTCTCTCTCTCTCTCTCTCCGTCCCCGTCTCTCTCTCTCTCTCTCCATCCCCGTCTCTCTCTCTCTCGCCGTCCCCGTCTCTCTCCGTACATTGAAAGTTTTTAAAAGTGCATTTTAATTCTGTCTTTGATTTGTTAATTTAGCGTAGTTAAGTTGACAAATTTCCAGGTTGTAATCATTTCCGCCTCTGGCTTTTGCTCATCCCCAGGCTGCTGGAGATTGAATCATCGCTGAGTGGGTTTTAATAGAAACCTGTGCCACTTCTAATTGAGCAGGGCCAGAGGACTTGGCTGTGATTCAAGTCGTGTGAAGTGCTGGATGTGTGACATTTCTGTGCTTGAGTTGTAAAAGAGCACTGAGCTTCGTCCTCCACAAGTCGGCCTGTGTTAGAGCCCCACAAGGGTCAGTGGGTCAGCCTGATGCTGCCGTTTGTTGACTTGTGCAGTCTCCCTGCAATGGAAAGCCCACAGTTCTGTAACTAATATTGGACTAAACGGAGGAATTTGCATTCTCTTTCCAATTAACTCAAGAAATGCTGTCCCATAAATGGATATTAATAGTCCCGAGGTAGTACAGATTTGAGTATTGCTGAAAAAAGAGACTAAGTGATTATTATATTATTATACTGTCAAAGTTTGTTATCTTGCACTCATCAGGACAGACAAGAATACCAAATTTCAAAGGGAGCAACAATTCATACTGCATGAGAAAAGGATGCTGATTGGTTGACATCACTTTGATCAGAGTCAACTCTCTGACCAATCATTTTTTTTTCTTAAATTTTAGAGTACCCAATAATTTTTTTCCAATTAAGGGCCAATTTAGTGTGACCAATCCACCTACCCTGCACATTTTTGGTTTGTGGGGGCGAAACCCGCGCAGACACAGGGAGAATGTGCAAACTCCACACGGACAGTGACCCAGAGCTGGGATCGAACCTGGGACCTCAGCGCCTTGAGGCAGCTGTGCTAATCACGAGGCCACCGTGCTGCCCTACGCTGACCAATCATAACCCTGTTCTCATTTGGGTATGCGTTGACGTTCCCTTTGAAATTTGACATTTTGAGACAGTGGCGAAGTGGTCATGTCACTGGGCTAGTAGCCCAGGGACCCACCTTTTACTATTAACTGCCTCTGAAATGGCCCCAGCAAGCCATTAAGTTCAAAGGGCAATTGGGTTTGTGCAACAAATGCTGGCCTTGCCAACAACACTCACATCCCACAAAAGAATAAACAGAAACCTTGGACCCGTCCTGACGATTGCAAGGTGAAAAGATTCAATAGATAACAGTCTTTTCAGCAATATGGAGGATATTATTCACTCTCTGGGTTTGTGGACACTGTTTTCCTGATTTGAAGCCATCTTTGCCAGTCCTGTCCTGTAAATACAACCACATCTGTACCATTAGGGTTTTGGCATAAGTGATCGGACCGGGTTCTATGACCTAAATAAACAATGAGATTAAGTCTTGACCATGAGATCTGTGTGAACTACCCATCATAGGCAGAGTACAGACTGGGCTCAACCAGCCCATGGTTGCAAAACCCAAAAACAAAACGTCTACTGTTCGATGTGATATCGTGCGTGGACAGCACTTGCTGAACAATCCTGAGTGCGCTAATATCTACACTAACTGAATCTAAGATAATCAGCCAAGCCAGTAATATTGCTCACTTGTTAAAATCGACATGAATTCATATGCAGTGACCCATTCTCTGCAATCAGAGTCACCTTATCAGCCAAATAATCCTTTCTTCTGTGGTATAAATTGTTGTGGTTGTTTGAAATTTGACATTGTTACATTTGTCCTGATGAGTGCAAGATGTAAAACTTCGGCAACCGGTCTCTCTTTCCAGCAGTATTCTTAATTTAATTCTTGACCTCTTAAGTTAATTTCTTTTGTTACCTTTACTGTCCCGTGATATTTTTAATTGCCTTTCCAATCTGTCTTTTTTTTTCTTGTTAAATTCAAGGTGATTTTTGTTTCATTTTCCCTGTTCTTTTCCTGGAGCAATTGGACCAAGTGAGACTGGCGTTCTACACTCCATTCCCTGTGAACAAGAGCTTTCCGATGGAAAGTGAACCTGTAACCATTTATACCCACCTTCCCCAGACTTGATCAATGGGCCCTGAGCTTTGAACCCAGCAAATGACGTCTGGGGGCCGAGGGGGCCCTGCCAGGCGGATAGTAAAACATTGCATTGCACAACTTCTTTCTGAATGAAGGGTCAACTGCTAAATTTCCCTTTAGTGTCCAAAAGGTCAGGTGGGGTCAAGGGAATAGGGTGGAGGCGTGGGCCTAAGTAGTCCTTTCGGAGGGTTGATGCAGACCAGATGGGCCGAATGGCCTCCTTCCACACTGTTGGGATTCTGTGCACACATCAGTTCCCAACTATCAGATAAGCTGAGATGAACTATTTTCTATTTCTCTCCTGGTATGCAAGTACAGTGGGCCGGCACCGGAGTTAGTTCCTTTCAATTCAGATTAAATGTACTAAACTGTAAGAAATGTAAGAACAGGAGGCGGCCATTGAGCATATTGGACAAGTATTATCATTCAACTAGATCATTACTGATTTGTACCTCAAGTCTGTTTACTCATCTTTTACTCCAGTCTTTGACACACTTACGTAAAGATATCTCATCACACTCCGTCTTGAAAGTTCCAATTGTTCTCCAGAACCCGCACCTTTTTGGGAGAGAGTTTTCTTCACTTTGTGTAAACAAAATGCTTCCTGACATCACCTCTGAACATTCTAATTTTAAGGCTCTTTGGTTTTGAATTCCATTTTAATGCTTTTAACGCTGGTTTAATTCTGGTAAATCTGACTTGTATTCCAAGGGTCGGTGCTGTATATAATTCCCAAAGTGTGGGAGTAGGCAGTCTTTCTGATTGGACAGTCTCTCTAGTTCGAGGGTGACTTGCTTCCCCTCTGGTCGGATGGGTTTCTGAGATGGCTGATGAGGCCAGTGGGTGATCTGCAGACTCCGGCACATATGGGCCAGGTTGTGCTGGAAGGATGGGGTGAGTGGGTAGTTGAGCTTTGTGCCCCCCTCCCCTCCGATGCCTTGACTTCACCTCTGCAAGTCCCCAACAAAATCTCTGTGTTCAATGCCTTCCTGCACAAACCTTCTCCATTTTGGACAGGGAACCCTGTGAGTTAGTGGACGTGTTTAACCTCTTTGGGGTTGCTTTGAGGACGTCCCTAAAGCATTTCTGTAGTCCTCCTGAGAGCCTCCTGTCCTGACTGAGTTTCGGGTAGAGCAGTTGCCCCTGGAGCCAGGTATACAAACGACATGTGATTAGTGCCACAGTGCTGGTCAAGTTAGCCTGAGAGAGGATGCTGCTGTTGCACCACTTGAAGTATGGGAAATAATGTGTGGTGGAGCGGACAGTTTGCTTATGTGTCATGTACAGTTGTGCACTTTTACCGAGGACAAATGAGCAGTGACAGAAACCGGAGACTGACCGAGGAAGGGCATTAGTTGTAATTATGACTACTAGACTAATATGAGGAGATGACTAAACTACTACACAATCCTTCTAAATGACGTACAATGTATTACGGAAATTCAGCGTTAATCATATTGCACATATACCTGAGGATTATAAACTGACAGTGGAGATTACCTGAATGGAGTCTTGATTATTGGCACCAGTCCCACACAAGGCGACTTCAGACAAATTTCCTTTCTTTAAAGGCAGCTGAATAGCTGGTAAATTCTTGGCAAAAATTCAGTTGCACTTTGCCCCATCTCCACCCCTCACATGTAATATTCCCAAGAGGCCCTGATATTGAACCGCAGGAGCATGTGGCAGCTGACCACCCCCCCACCTCTTTGCTAAATAAAATATGAGCTGAACAGCAGCAAGTTAATGAAATATTAAATTCCTTTTGTGCCTTGGTTTAATCAAATTCATTAGCTGTGAGGCGTTGGCTAGCTGTGTGGGACAAGTCCGATATCAAAGTAAGAACAAAGGATAGGCTTTAGTGCACACTTGTGCCCCTATTTAAACGCACTGCACCAATTCAGTGTGTTATGTGTACAAGTCCTGAAATAGGGATTGGGACCTATATTCTTCAGACTCCATGGTAAGACTGCAAAAAGGTATTGAAATGTATTCTTCATGCTAAATGGAACATTGATTAGGATAAACATGGATCAGAAATATTAAATCATCATTCCTGTAAGAACCTGCCATCCATAATGGCAGCACTCTATGCCCCAGGTAGCACAGTGGTTAGCACAGTTGCTTCACAGCTCCAGGGTCCCAGGTTCCTTTCCTGGCTTAGGGCGACTTTCTGTGCGGAGTCTGCACGTTCTCCCCGTGCCTGCGTGGGTTTCCTCCCACAGTCTAAAGATGTGCAGGTTGGGTGGATTGGCAATGCTAAATTGCCCTTAGTGTCCAAAAACATTAGCTGAGGTTCCGAGGTTAGGGTGGAAGCATGGGTTTAAGTGGGGTGCTCTTTCCAGGGGCCGGTGCAGACTCGAATGGCCTCCTGCACTGTAAATTTTATGGATTGGATTGGATGGGATTTGTTTATTGTCACGTGTACCGAGGTACAGTGAAAAGTATTTTTCTGCGTGCAGCTCAACAGATCATTACGTACATGGGAATAAAAGAAAATACATAATAGGGCAACAAAAGGTATACAATGTAACGACATGAGCACCGGCATCGGATGAAGCATACAGGGGTGTAGTATTAATGAGGTCAGTCATAAGAGGGTTGTTTAGGAGTCTGGTGACAGTGGGGAAGAAGCTGTTTTTGACTCTGTTCATGTGTGTTCTCAGACTTCTGTATCTCCCGCCCGATGGAAGAAGTTGGAAGGATGAGTAAACCGGGTGAGAGAGATCTTTGATTATGCTGCCCGCTTTCCCCAGGCAGTGGGAGGTGCAGATGGAGTCAATGGGTGGGACGTAGGTTTGTGTGATCTTCTATGATCCATGAAACCCACCCCAGGTTACTTCACCTGTTTTGAAGAAGAGTTTCCTGACATCTGACCAAAACTTGCCTCTTGCCGGATTGACCTCGTGTCCCCTTGCCCTATTACATAGAACATACATACAGTGCAGAAGGAAGCCATTCGGCCCATTGAGTCTGCACCCACCCACTTAAGCCCTCACTTCCACCCTATCCCTGCAACCCAACAACCCCTCCAAACCTTTTTAGACACTAAGGGCAATTTAGCATGGCCAATCCACCTAACCTGCACGTCTTTGGACTGTGGGAGGAAACCGGAGCACCCAGAGGAAACCCACGCAGACGAGGGGAGAACGTGCAGACTCTGCACAGACAGTGACCCAGCGACGAATCGATCCTGGGACCCTGGCGCTGTGAAGCCACAGTGCTATCCACTTGTGCTACTGTGCTGCGCATTCTCATTTTATTTTGAAGTACACGGAACATAAAGCACAGAAGTCCTTCGGCTCAACTCTTTTTTTTTTAATTTAAAGGGCCCAATTCTTACTTTCCAATTTGGGGGCAATTTATCGTGGGCAATCCATCTACCCAGCACATCATTTTGGGTTGTGGGGGTGAGACCCACACAGGCATTGGGAGAATGTGCAAACTCCACACGGACAGTGACCCGGGGCTGGGATCAATCCCCGGGTCCTCGGCACCGTGAGGCATGAATGCAACTTTAGCCCAACTCTTTATGCTGCACATGGGAGTATTTTTTAAGTCTTAAGCTTTTGAGATCTATATTTTCATTCCCCTGTAGTATTTGTCTCCAGCTCCTTTCAAGGTTAGGGTAGCTGGCGGTTCTACAGCCATCCCTTGTCGCTCAATCCTTTGACGTTAAAGATCAAGACACTTAACTTTCCTTTAAAAAGCAGTGAGAGTGACCAAATCACAATAGACACAGCCCCCCTGCCAGCCAGGCAGTTACAAGGAAAGTTGGTAGTAAAATAACTTGTTTTAATTCGTGCCTATCAGTACAGTGATCGCCACTCGGAGAGATCCACACCAGGCTGATTATTGCTCTCTGCCATGGCTGGATCTAAATTCCAATGTCACCCAATGCAGTGTCCTGTAGTACAAGAGATTTATTTTACATTCTGGGAGGTGTAAAGTGGCACAAAGCTACCCGTGTAAAACAAAACCAGAGCTGGGCTCCACCAAGACACTGGACTGCCAGTCTTTGCAGATATGAAGATGCTGGCATTGGACTTACAATGCCAGGTTAAAGTCCAACAGGTTTGTTTTGAATCACTAGCTTTCGGAGCACTACCCCTTCCTCAGGTGAATGAAGAGGTTCCAGAAACATGTATGTAGACAAAGTCAAAGATGCAAGATGATATTTTGAATGCGAGTCTTTGCAGGTCCACACGCAACTGGGGACACAAACCGTGTCTGCTGTCCATACAGAGCAGCCGATAACTAATCCCTTTGTTCCTCACGTACAGTATAGACAGAAACAACAGATCCTGCCATGAAACTGAGAATAGAATCCTATTCCCTAGAACCCAGGACTCCCAGTATATTAATTCTAGTCACTAAGTTTGAAGACAACGTTAACTTACAAATGAACGTCCACCTTCATCAGATGGGAGATTTAGATAGCGTCAACAGTGGAAAGACCAAGGACTGCCCTCTGCAAATCACCCCGGCACAACCCCCCACACCCACCACCTCCTATCCCGTCTCCAAACCCAACCCCTCCATTTCTCCAGTCAGAGACTGTAACAGCTGACGAGCGGGTGGGGAGCAGTGAGTGGGGACTGCTTCGGCATTAACATTTACTCCCACCAATTTCTGCCCACCATTCCTTCTGCAATGCAATTGTGTGCGTCCGTGCGTGCGTAATCTGAAAACCAAATCGCCTTGCACGTTCCCTACATTACAACAATGACTATACCGCATTGCCGGTAACATGCTTTGGGCCATGCTGAGGTTGTAAGCAATGCGAATTGAAATAACTGCAAGTCTCACACACAGGTGCAGCACAGTTGTTTTACTGTTAACAGTCTCAGGGTTTCTTGTTCTAAGTCCTTGATTCAGTTGCATTAAATTCATTGCATAAAGTAGCCTTCCCCCTCTGGTTAAATGTGGATTCAATCCTTTGTTCAGTGATGTCTTTAAACAATTGACATTTTAAGACTGTACCTAGCTGATAAACGCAAGAATAAAATATATTGACGTAACAATTCTTTATTGAAGGAATTATCGCATTTACATAACCATGTTCTCATTGGCCAGATATCCCGAAGCACCAAAGTCAACAAAGTGATCGGTGATCAAAGGGATCAGTGTTGGGCCCACAATTGTTCACAATTTACATAGATGATTTGGAGTTGGGGATAAGGGCAACGTGTCCAAGTTTGCAGATGACACTAAGATGAGTGGTAAAGCAAAAAGTGCAGAGGATACCGGAAGTCTGCAGAGGGATTTGGATAGGTTAAGTGAATGGGCTCGGGTCTGGCAGATGGAATACAATGTTGACAAATGTGAGGTTATCCATTTTGGTAGGAATAACAGCAAACGGGATTATTATTTAAATGGCTAAATATTTAAAACATGCCGCTTTGCAGAGAGACTTGGGTGTGCTAGTGCATGAGTCACACAGTTGGTTTACAGGTGCAACAGGTGATTAAGAAGGCAAATGGAATTTTGCCCTTCATTGTTAGAGGGCTGGAGTTTTAAGACTAGGGAGGTTATGCTGTAATTGTATAAGGTGTTAGTGAGGCCACACCTGGAGTATTGTGTTCAGTTTTGGTCTCCTTACCTGAGAAAGGATGTACTGGCGCTGGAGGGTGTGCAGAGGAGATTCACGAGGTTAATCCCAGAGCTGAAGGGGTTGGATTATGAGGAGAGTTTGAGTAGACTGGGACTGTACTCGTTGGAATTTAGAAGGATGGGGGGGGGAATCTTATAGAAACATATAAAATTATGAAGGGAATAGATTGGCTAGATGCGGGCAGGTTATTTCCACTGGTGGGTGAAAGCAGAACAAGGGGGCATAGGCTCAAAATAAGGGGAAGTAGATTTAGGGCTGAGTTTAGGAGGAACTTCTTCACCCAAAGGGTTGTAAATCTATGGAATTCCTTGCCCAGTGAAGCAGTTGAGGCTCCTTCATTAAATGTTTTTAAGGTAAAGATAGATAGTTTTTTCAAGAATAAAGGGATTAAGGGTTATGGTGTTCGGGCCGGAAAGTGGAGCTAAGTCCACAAAAGATCAGCCATGATCTCATTGAAAGGCTCGAGGGGCCAGATGGCCTACTCCTGCTCCTAATTCTTATGTTCTTATGTTCTTAAGTGCTTTTTTGACTGTAGTCACCATTGTAACGCAGCAGATTTATGCTCAGCAAGCTCTCACGAACAGCAAGGAGATTGGTGTCGCAGTTAAGAGAACGGTTTTTGATCAAAGCACTCCGGAGACGTCCCACTCGCTCTTTTAAATGTGACGCTGGGATCTTTGACATTGATGACTGACAGGAGACTCCTTTTCTGTCCCGTTCAATGGACATGCTGAATTCCCTCAATGTGCACTCGCAGGTTGGCCCTTTAAATCCTTGTTTCCCATTGGTGGGCATGACCTAACGGACAGGCCTTTTGAGGCCTGATTGCTGCAGCAAAAAAAAGCCTCTTGTGATGTTAGATGCATTCAAAACTATTCCCCGCCCCCCGCAACTCGTTCAGGAGCTAAAACACCCCTGCCTGGGCCACATGATGTCTCGGTCACGTCAGGAAAAGATTTGGAAGCACCACTATAGTGCCTTTTGCGATCTCAAAACATGCCAAGCATTTTGTCGTGAATTCATTTAAAAGTGTCTTTACTGGTGCAAAACAGATGAGGGATTGTCGAATGTGATAATTGTACCTAATTCCACCAGCGATCATCCCTGATTTTCTCCTTTCACTCACTGAACGAGCATTCTTTTCCTGATTAATTCCGTTCACTCGGGCGCTGCTGCACATACTGGGCAGCAGCAGAGAGAGTGGCAGGTAAAACGTGATCTACCAGCCAGATGCGAGTCAGTGCTAACAAATCCGAGCAAAGGTCACCAGCTGGATCTGAAATTGTCTGAAGGGGCAAAGTGACCCAAGAATGAAGCGGTGACCTGGAAGCTGTTGGGGGAGTCGTTGTTTGTTACAACGTCTCTTGTGTATGAGCAGGGTGCAAGAGTGAACAAGGTGTCACAGGTCAGTGAGCGGAGATGTTTATGGGCCAGCCCTTTGACCTGTCTGTTTCACCATGATTAACTTTTTTTTTATAAATTTAGATTACCCAATTATTTTTTCCAATTAAGGGGCAATTTAGCGTGGCCAATCCACCTACTCTGCACATTTTTGGGTTGTGGGGGCGAAACCCACGCAGACACGGGGAGAATGTGCAAACTCCACACAGACAGTGACCCAGAGCCGGGATCGAACCTGGGACCTCAGCGCCGTGAGGCGGTTATGCTAACCACTTGGCCACCGTGCTGCCCTCACCATGATTAACTTAACCCAACCAGCTGTTTACAGCTGTTCTGAGTTCACTTGGATTGGAGGAGCAACAACTTGCATTTATTTAGTGCTGTTTATGTGGTAAATTGTCGCCAGGTGCTTCACAGGAGCGTAACCAAACAAAATTGGACACCAAGTTAAAATTGTTTGACTCCAAGCTATTTTATGATTTCATGAAGTGTTGCCAAACGCCGTTTTCCAACAGAATGTTGAGGCTATTTTCAGTATATCTGATCAATTGTGATCAGAATCTATTCTCAACCTACTGACTCTTTAAATTATTTCACTAGAACTTTCAACGTTTTCAGTTTCTACCATATAGCATTGTGGCAGACTGTACTGGGGGTTACTCTAACAACACAAAGCAGCCAGACTATCTCTGTTCTCATTATGCGTGTTTTGAACCTGACCCAATTACTCCCATCGTTTGCAGCAGACGTCTTCGACACAAAAGGATAGGCAACGTGAAGATTCGCGTTCAGACAGATTTAGACTCGGAAGGCTTCCCATCGGAGATTCCCATCGGAGATGCACAAAGACAGACAAAATCTGTTTCTACAGCTTGCGGTCACCAGAAACTATAGCTGGGGAAGTAGCACAGCTGCCTCACGGCGGCAAGGTCCCCGGTTCGATCCCAGCTCTGGGTCACTGTCCGTGTGAGTTTGCACATTCTCCCCATGTTTGCATGGGTTTCGCTCCCACAACATACAGATGTGCAGGGTAGGTGGATTGGCCACACTAAATTGCTCCTTAATTGGAAAAAATTAATTGGGTACTCTACATTTATTAAAAATAGAAAAAAAAACTACAGCTGGAGGGGCGCCTCTCCACGTCAGGCAGGGCTGAGCAGGAGACTGTCCCACAGTTATCACCTGGCATAGGCATATTGGAAGGGTCTGCAGGTTGATGACCTGCGTGGCCACAGACCTCCCATGGCCATCAAGTTCTGGAGCGGGACTTGAACCCAGAGGCAGGACCGCTGCCCACTGTTCCTCAAGACCTCCTTTCAGATAGATCTAACCAAACGTTAAAGTAGTTTGGGCAGCATGGTAGCACTGTGGTTAGCACAGTTGCTTCGCAGCTCCAGGGCCCCAGGTTTGATTCCCAGTTTGGGTCACTGTGAGGAGTCAGCACGTTCTCCCCATGTCTGCGTGGGTTTCCTCCGGGTGCTCCGGTTTCCTCCCACAGTCCAAAGATGTGCAGGTTAGATGGATTGGCCATGTTAAATTGCCCTTGGTGAAAAAGTTTAGGGTGGGGTTACGGGGATAGGGTGAAGGTGTGGGCTTCGGTCGGGTGCTCTTTACAACAGCCGGTGCAGACTCAATGGACCAAATGGCCTCCTTCTGAACTGTCAATTCTATGATAGATGTGGACACGCTGACGCAAATGTCAACAGATCATCATGGCTGACAAGTACGGCTGGGAGGTCTTTCTCTGCAAACTGGGAGGTATAGCCAGATCCCCACAAACTGCTTCCAGCACACACTGAGAACTTAGCTTACAGCTGACACATTTGGTCATGTGATTCATGGCCTCCACCCTTCCCCCAGGCCTCTTACTCTGAATTGAATTAGTGTGGAGGGGAGGAGAGAGGGTCTCCTTTGTATAAGACCGGTACTTACCAATTGGATCACTGCCCCATATTAACTCCAACGCATGTTGATTATCTTAAACTAACTGTAATAGTGGGGGAGCAGATTTGGGGTCACAAATCAGAGCCTCCGACGGTTCCTTTGCTTTCTTTGAAGGTATTAGGCAGTCAGCACGTTCTGAATCAATTGCATGGTGCCGAAAAGAGAGTTCTCGAGTGTTAAAAATCCTTTTTGTTAGTGCCGAGCTTTTGCTGAGGATTGGGAGTTGGGTGCCAGTGAGGCTGTTTGGTTGCCGTTGCCGATGGTTGAATTTTATTGGCCAGCAAAACACAAGTTGCTTTCGCTTGAACCCCACAGCCAGTATGGGTAAGATAATGGAACTCCTGAGGGAGGAAGAGCCTTCTTGGGATACAAACGTAAGCCCAGCTGGGAATGCTGCCTTCAAACTGGCTCAAATCAAACTCCGATACCTGACCATCCACAGCTGGGCCCAGCTGCACAAGTGAGACCTGTCCAGCTTGTTGGAGGAGATGAAAGGGGACCTGTGGAGATGGGGCTCACTCCCACTTTCCCTTGCGGGGAGAGTGGAGACAATAAAATGAATGTCCTGTCAAGGTTCCTCTTCCTATTTAGATCACTCCAGATCTTCATCCCACAAATCCTCCTTCACTAAGGTGGATAACATAATCTCGGCCTTCGTGTGGGAGGGAAGGAACCCCAGGGTACACAAAGCAGCCCTACAGAGAGGGTGGCACTCGAGGGGCTTCGCACTCCCGAATCTCCTGTTCTACTAATGGGCAGTGAATGTAGAAAGGGTGCGGGGTTGGCTGGGGGAGCCAGGGCAGAATAGGTACAGATGGAAGCGACCTCCTGTATTGGGATGTGCTTGTGGACACTGGCCACCACCCTGCTCCCATTTCTCTCAGCCGAGTACCCGACGGGTCCAGTGGTGATAGCCACACTTAAAACCTGGAACCAGCTCGGACACCACTAAAGATATGTCCGTCGCAGCCTCAATGTGTAAAAACCACAGGTTTATCCTTGCCAACATGGACGTCATGTGTAAAACCTGGAGACAGTGGCAAAGTGGTATTGTCGCTGGGCTAGTAGAAACCAAGGGGTGCTGGGTCGTATCCCTCCGTGGCAGATGGTGAAATTTGACTTCAATAAAATAAAATCAGCAATTAAAAGTCCATGACCGTGAAACCATTGTTAGTTGTCATAAACACCCACCTGGTTCTTTGATGTCCTTTAGAGATGGCAATCTGCCATTTTTTAATTCATTTATGGGACGTGGACGTCACAGACTAAGCCAGTATTTCCAGTATTTATTGCCCATCCCTAATTGCTATTGAGGGGGCAGTTAAGCGTCGACCACATTGCTGTGTGTCTGGAGTCACATGTAGGCCAGACCAGGCAAGGACGGCAGATTTCCGTCTCCAAAGGATATGAGTGACCAGATAGGGGGCTGGATTCTCCGTAGCCCGCCGCCAAAATAGTGTTCGATGATCGGGCGGAGAATGGATTTTTGCACCGAAATTGGGGCCGAAGGCTGGTTTGACGGTGGTCCGCCCACCCAAAACTGGCGTCATCGTGATGCGCGCCGCGTGCCGTTTCAACGGTGTCTGTGCATCATCGGCCAGTCCACCGGTGATGCTCCTCACCCGATGGGCCGAGTTCCCAATGGCGCAGGATACTTGTGGTCCCACCGCTTGGGAACCCGGGGTGCCGGCTGCGGAGTGTGTTCAGCGCCGCCACACTCAGCTGGGATCCTGGCCGGCGGCGGGGGGGGCACCGGCGGGCTGTGGCCAGGGGTCACGCTTCGCAGGTTAGGTTATATGCACCGCCAGCACCATGCTGTACTGCGCGTCTACTGCAGGTCGTCAGCCGTGCGCATGAGCAGCGGGACCCGGCTGTTTTCTACGGGATCCGCCAGTGTTTCATGCAGCACCTGTGCTAACCCCTCACCGGGACCGGAATCGGTGAGGGGTATGCGCTGATTTTCCAGTTGTGAAACACCGCGGGCACGCTGGCGTCGGCACGTAGCCGCAGGAATCCAGCCCACGGTTTTTTTTTACAATTGACAATGGTTTCATGGTCATCATTAGACTTTTCATTCCAGATTTTTATTGAATTCAAATTTCACCATCTCCAGTGGCGGGATTTGAACCTGGGTCCCCAGAGCATTATCTTGGGTCTCTGAATTACTAGTCCAGTGACAATGCCTCTACACCACCGCCTCCTGGTCTGGTCTATATGTGACTCCAGACTTGCAGCAATGTGGTTCACTTTTAAATGCCCTCTGAAATGGCTGAGCAAACCCCTCGGTACAAGTGCAATTTGGGATGGGCAATAAATGTCGGCCCTGCCAGCGATGCCCACATCCCATGAACTAATAAAACAACTGGCTGGAATACCTGCATTGTATTTTAAACTGTAGTTGTGCTGTACTGCTATCCTGACCTGTACTGTATAAAGCAGTGGCTGCTTTGTGATCTGCCCATGATTGTAATCAAAACTACGTTTATTGACCAAGTTTTGTGTTCGGATCCCAGTTGATGTTATAACTGGACGAGACGATCCCAGAATGGAACCCTGCCTCAAAATGCCGTTTCTCAAGACCAATTGGGATGGGCAATAAATGCAGGCCTAGCCAGCGACACCCACATCCTCTGCGTGAATTTTTAAAAACATGGTTGAATTCTGGCTTGCGCACACAGTTTTCTGATCCAGAAGCAAGGGTGAGACTCACTGACTTCAGCCAACACAAACCCATAATTTAGATCCGTGCAGACAGGACAGTTATGGGTTTGTAACGGACTGACAGTTATACAAAGGCGATGAATGCTTTCACGCATTCCTGCCTTAAAATAACTGTTTAGGATGCCCAGGCTTGAATCTTCCAATCGGATGAGAAATTGACTTATCATAAGAGCAGAATTCCAGTTTTCTGATGAAATCAAGCATCATTGCTTGAGTTTCATTTCTTGTAGCAAACAGTAGAATTCCTGGACACATAGCAGCACTTTCTCTAAACATCTGCTTGAAGATTTCAATACACCAGTAAGCGCTGGTCCGAGGGATCCTGTGTGCAGTCAGCCTATGGTTAACATTGGATTACATTTTTCATTTGCCATGCTCTGTCTGTCTCCCTTCCCAAACAAGTTCCCACTGCTTCAGGTTCTGGGCAACCTCCGGAATGGAAGCTCAGATCTGTCATCTTTGGGGCTCAAAACACCAGAAGGTGTGGTTGAGCTTATTAATTTTTGCGTATTCCGGGGGAAGTGAAGCGTGTAATGCCAATCCCAGATTTATTCCTTAATTGAAAGACTATTTGATAGGGCAGCACGGTGGTACAGTGGTTAGCATTGCTGCCTCACGGCGCCGAGGTCCCAGGTTCAATCCCAGCTCTGGGTCACTGTCCGTGTGGAGTTTGCACATTCTCCCCGTGTCTGCGTGGGTTTCGCCCCTACAACCCAAAGATGTGCAGGCTTGGTGCATTGACCATCCTAAATTCCCCTTAATTGGAAAAAGTGAATTGGGTACTTTAAATTTATAAAAAAGAAAAGAAAGACTATTTGATGTTGGCCGGTATTGCTCTGGGGGAAACCCATGAAACAGTCCTGCAGGTGGAGAGGTATGAAACTAGATACAAATCCTTTTTTTTAATTATTAAGGGGCACCTTAGCAGGGCCACCATCTAACCTCACATCTTTGGACTGTGGGAGGAAACCGGAGCACCCAGAGGAAACCCACGCAGACACTGGGAGAAAGTGCAAACTCCACACAGTCGCCCTAGGCCAGAACTGAACCCAGGTCCCTGGTGCTGTGAGGCAGCAGTGCTAACTGCCGTGCAAATCCTTTTCTTGATAGTTTATTTATTTGCAGCATGCAGCATTACATATGTCAAGCTCCTACCTTCAAACCTAGTGTCCTAGCAGTCTCTCTTTACAAATGCTCTCAGCACTTAGTTAAACAATGCCCTTCATCTGTGTACCTTAATAATACAATTAACTTATTTAAAATATAATTAACATGCTAATATCACTGGAACCATTTATAAAGAACTGTTGAACCGGAATTATTTTACTATTTAGCAGTAGCAATGAAGCTCACGGGTCCTGTAGTGTATTGAGCGTTGTGCACACTGCATTATTCTACTGTAGCATGCCAACATCGTGTGCCCTTTCTTAATACAAAGAAAAGTACAGCACAGGTACAGGCCCTTCCGCCCTCCAATCCTTCGCTGACCATGCTGCCCGTCTAAACTAAAATCTTCTTCACTTCTGGGGTCTTTATCCCACAGTCCAAAGATGTGCAGGTTAGGTGGATTGGCCATGATAATTGTCCTTAGTGTCCAAAATTGCCCTTAGTGTTGGATGGGGTTACTGGGTTATGGGGATAGGGTGGAGTTGTTGACCTTGGGTGGGGTGCTCTTTCCAAGAGCCGGTGCAGACTCGATGGGCTGAATGGTCTCCTTCTGCACTGTAAATTCTATGATACTCCCATCCTATTCATGTATTTGTCAAGACGCCCCTTAAATGCCACTAACGTTCCTGTTTCGGCACCTCCTCTGGCAGTGAGTTCCAGGCACCCACTACCCTCTGAGTAAAAGACTTACCTCATATATCTCCTCTAAACTTTGCCCTTAAACCTAGTAATTGACCCCTCAACCCTGGGAAAAAGTCTCTGACTATCCACTTGATCTATACCCCTCATAATTTTGTAGACCTCTATCAGGTCGTCCCTCAACCTCTTTCGTTCCAGTGTGAACAAACCGAGTTTATTCAACCTCTCCTCATAGCTAATGCCCTCCATACCAAGCAACATCCTGGTAAACCTCTTCTGCACCCTCTCTAAAGCCTCCACATCCTTCTGGTAGTGTGGCAACCAGAATTGAACACTATGCTCCAAGTGTGGCCTAACTAAGGTTCTATACAGCTGCAACATGACTTGCCAATTTTTATACTCAATGCCCCGGCAATGAATGCAAGCATGCTATATGCTTTCTTGACTACCTTCTTCACCTGTGTTGCCCCTTTCAGTGACCCGTGGACCTGTACACCAAGATCTCTCTGACTGTCAATACTCTTGAGGGTTCTGCCATTCACTGTATATTCCCTATAGTCTCTGTATATTCATTTTCTCTTAGTGCCTACATTTTGCTCCACCTCAGTACTGATAGATTGTCGACTTTACTGTGTAGCCGGGTTTTGTGGATGAGCCTGGGGGTTGATTTAATATCCTTCTCTGCCCCTCTCTTACTCTTTTCACCTCTGCAGCCAGCTCCACTAAGCCCGAATTTTCCAATTTCCCCCTGAAGGCATCGGCTCTTGTCAGCGTGCAGGTTGGCACGCAGTGCTGTCCCTCGCTACGTCCTCCGTGCATATTAACGTATCGGAACCAGAATTGCCGAATAGGGTATCAGCTTATCCAAGCTGATCTCTAATTTAGTCCTCTTATGGCACACTTTCCAGCTTGGGCTATTGTTGACCTGAAACAGGAGGTCAAGGTGAGATTGCACCGTCCTGGGATCTTCCTGGTTTCTGTGTCTTGGTACAACACTAGGCAACGCATCAACCCACTGGGTCACCTGCACCAACTTTTCAGAAATTCATTCTCGAGTTGTGGCCATTGCTGGAAAGGTCCACGTTTATTGGCCAACAATAGACCCCTCTGTCCAGCTGAGTAACTGAGGTGCCAGCCAGGTTGGTGTGGGACTGGAGTTACCTAGAGGCCAGACTGGGCGAGAACAGCTGGTTTCCTTCCCTAAAGGACAATTGATAGGACAATCCAGCATCTTCATGCTGCCTTTTACCAGACCAGCATTTTAGTGCCCCCCCCCCACTTCACCCCATTGAATTCAAATTCTCAACTTGTTGACAATTTGTGATTTGAATTACTAACCGGGTATCGTAACCACTCCAGCTACCATACCCATTGCTTGGGCCCTCATGATTTTGTTGGAATATTAAATGTTAATCTGAATTTCGAAGTTACAAATATGGGATGTTCCCTATGTAAATTTAACTTGTTTTCCATTTGGGCTCCTCGCCCATTGTAACCTTGGCTGGCATGTTGGATCAGATCCAGTATCCTTTACACATCAGTAAGTTTTGGTTACTTTGTTCTCTCAATAAAATAAGCAGCTGTGGCAGCCAGTGTGTGTGGGAGACGTTAAAAAAGCACCATGTCACATGTTTGCATGTTTTACATCTTAACGTGGCAATAGACAACAGTCGAGGACTTAAGGAAGTTCCTCACCCATCTTCTAACCACCTGCAGACTTTTGGAATCTCACCTCGGTATCTTGCTATCATTGGAGCAGGAGGAGGTCAATTCAGCCCCACCAGCCTCTCCATCAATCAGTGACTGCTCTGTACACTCATCTTGGCTCCATTTCCTGGAATACTCGAGGCCAGCAAAGATCTAATGCTCTCCGATGGAAAATTAATAATTGAGCTTTTTGTGGGAGGAAATTTCACATTTTTAGTACACTTTGCATAAAGGAGTTTCCTAACTTCTCTCCTGAATGGCCTCACTCTGATTTTAAGGTCCTTGACCTACAGGGCTCGATGAGGTAGGAGGAGGAAGGATGTTTCCCCTGACTGGGGGGAGGGGGGAAGAGGTGGGAGCCAGGGTCTCAGAATAAAGGGTGAGCCATCTCGGACTGAGATGAAAAGAAATTCCTTCACTCTGAGGGTGGTGAATCTTTGGAATGTTTTACCCCAGAGGGGCACGGAGGCCTAGTCATTGAGTATGTTAAACATAGAGACTGACCGACTTCTAGATGATAAAGATATGAATTGATCTAGGGATAGTGCAGGAAAATGACATTGAGGAGATCAGCCATGATCTCGTGGAGCAGGCTTGAGGAGCTAAATGGCCACTTCCTATTATTTCTAATGTTCCTATTTGTGCCACACAAATGCCAGGCACTAACCATCTCCCATAATAGAGAATCCAAGCAACTCCCCTTGACATTCAGTAGCATTACCATTGCTCAGTCCCCCACTGTCTATATCTCGGATGGTGGTAGAGGGGGGGGGGGGGTTTAACCATTGACTAAAAACAACTGGATCAGCCCTATAAATACTGTGGTTACAAAAGCAGGTAAGAATCTGGGGATTCAGAAACAAGTAACCAAGTTTTTGGTCACCTAATATTTCCCCTATGTGACTTTATTTGATCACACTCCTGTGAAACACCTTGGGGCTTTTTCTGGTGATGAGCATTGCTGGCAAGCCCAGCATTTGTTGCCCATCCCTAATTGCCCTTGAGAAGGTGGTGGTGAGTGGCCTTCTTGAACCGCTGCAGTCCATAGGTACACCCACAGTGCTGTTAGGGAGGGAGTTCCAGGATTAAAACCCAGCGACAGTGAAGTAACGCCGATATATTTCCCAGTCAGGATGGTGAGTGGCCTGGAGGGGAACCCCAGGTGGTGGGGTTTATTGGAGACTGTGGCTAATGCTGGTGGATGGGCCAAAAAGAAGGCCCATCATTTTTTCCAAGATGTAAATTGCTCAAGGCCGAATCAAAATTTCATTCACCCACTGCCTGTTGTGCTCGCTGCCCTACATTGGCTCCCGGTTACTCCCTCCGCATCCTCACCCCCTCCCTGTCTGTAATCTCCCAGCTCTACAACCACTTGGGGATATCAGCATTCCTCTTAACTCTGGCCTCTTGGGATCCCTGATTTCAATCATTCTACCATTGGTGGCTGTCTTCAGCTGTCTGGGCCCCAAGCTCTGAAATTCCCTCCCTACACCTCTCCATCTCTCTATAACTAGTTTCCTACTTTAAGGCACTCTTTAAAATTTACTGTCTTAATCAAAAGTTTCACCTGTCTTAATAATTATCTTCTTTTATGGCTCAGTCTCATTAGTCTTAAAATAATCCTGTGAATCCCGTTGGAGCAGTTTATCAACTAATGGTGCTTTATAAATATATGTTAACATGATTAAATAGGAAACATTTTCCAGTTTCTGTCAGGAGGTAAAATAAATCCATTAGCTTCAATTCATGTCCTTCGCTATTTCTAAGAAACCCGTCCTCAGAAGAGTGAAGAAACTTGGAGCAATGAGGGTTCAGAAAGATTGAAAAGTTGCATCAGAAACTTAGTTATTGCCTTTCACTCTTAGTCTCTGTTACTTTTTAGTTTCCTAATTGACCCAAATCAAGTTGCGAAGTCGTGGGTGCATCAGTATGGAGACAGCAGGATTGATGGAGCTTTGTTTGGTGATGGGGGTTGGGCTCCTGTGAGCATGTGCTGACTTGCACAGTCTCGACTTTTATTGCTTTTGCTGTTGAATGAGTTGATTTGCAAGGGTCAAATTTCAAACTGTCAGAAGAATTCACGGTATCTGAACACAGACAAAGGGGTCACAGTTTACAAGGCTCAGCACACAGAGTGGAGACCACTTAAATATGCCCCCTCCCATCTCTCTCTCTCGTTCTAACCTAACCCACCTTACCTTTCACACTGTACAAACCTGCATTTACATAGCGGGCTTTCGAAAGCCCTTGGAACCCAAGTGGGAGAGTTGATTCTGAAGTTGGGTTACATCGAGTAACAGCGTGGTAACAGGCTACTTGCACCATCTGGTCTATGCTGGCGTGGTGAGGTTATGAGGGGGTAGGGCAGGAAGGGAAGTGGAGAGCGTGGGGAAGGCTTGTGCGACTACGACATCACAAGTTAACTAGGTAGTTTTCATTATAAATATGTTCGCCTTGGACAAGGGCCTGTTTTCATGCTGTAAACATCTACGACTATGTAAACATCTATGTAAGTTTTTCGAATAGAAAATAGCAAAATAAGGAGCGAATAAATAACTATAGCATGGCTACTGAGGCAAATCCCTGATTTCATTTAAAGGCTCCACTTGTCTTCACTCTTTGTGTAACACCACATGAGATCAATTAGTAAAGGATAATAAGCATGATTTTCAAAGCACTAATTAATCAACCAGCTGAAATCCTAAATCTGCAGTTTAAATCTTCTGCCATGCACATAATAGCATCTGAAATGTTTCTTAAGAGTCTAATATTATTGTGTTTTTCAAAAATTATTTTTGTTTCTTTCCTCCCTTAAAGATGTTGACTCCTTGCTGGAGTCCCGGTCTGTCAGCAATAGCCACCCGATATTGCACTCGTTGTCATCCTCTGTGTCCACCTTGCTAATGGCAGGGATTTGGGATAACAACAAGGTGCATTTATAGTGTGCCTCTAGTGTAGTAAAATGTCCCATGGTGCTTCACAGCAGCACAAAACGGACTAATTTGACATCAAAGGATGACATTTGGACAGAGGGAGAAAAACCTGTTTCAAGAGGATTTAAGGAACATCTTTAAAGGACGAGGAAATTAGGAGAAAAATTCCAGACCTATGGGGCCATAGAATCATAGCATTTACAGTGCAGAAGGAGGCCAGTCAGCCCATCAAGTCTGCACCAGCCCTTGGAAAGAGCACCCTACTTAAGCCCTCTCCTCCACCCTATCCTAGTAACCCCACCTAACCTTTTGGACCAAGGGGCAATTGATCATGGCCAGTCCACCTAACCTGCACATCTTTGGACTGTGGGACAAAACTGGAGCACCCGGAGGAAACCCACGCAGACACTGGGAGAAAGTGGAAACTCCACACAGTCACCCGAGGCTGGAATTGAACCCGGGTCCCAGGTGCTGTGAGGCAGCAGTGCTAGCCACTGTGCCGCCAGGGGGTAGGTGAGAGAATAAGAATGATGACGGTTGATATTTCACCGTTTGGGTAACGCAACTCGCTGAACGCCAAATTCCACCAGCGAGAGGACCCGAAGGTACAACAGACCCCATGAAATTCAGTCAAACAAAGAGGTGCGACCAGCATCTGAAAGGATTGCCAGCCACTGGAACTGGTGAGGGCTTTGATAAATCTAGAGTTCGTCATTGTGATGTTTCAGAGCTATCGAATGAGCAGGCTGATTCCGTCTCTGAAATTTTGTTTGTATGGAATGCTCTGTACATAGAATTCCCACTGTGGTCGTGTCAGCTTTGCTCCATTGCGCGCACACTCTTGAGCAAGGGAGTCGTCAGTCCCAGTCGCTCTCCAGAAATTTGAGCATAAAATTCACGCTGCCATTCCAATTCCGTACCGAGGGAATTCTGCGCATGCGGTGATCCCACTAAGGGCAGCACGGGGGTGCTGTGGTTTGCACTGCTGCCTCACGGCACCGAGGACCAGGGTTCGAATTCGGGTCACTGTCTGTGTGGAGTTTGCACATTCTCCCCGTGTTTGCGTGGGTCTCACCCCCACAAACCCAAAGATGTGCAGGGTAGGTGGATTGGCCACATTAAATTGCCCCTTAATTGGGAAACAAAATTTGGTAATCTAAATTTATTAAAAATAGAGGTGACACCTCTAGATACCGATGAACTAATCATTTATTCTCACTGCGGCTTGTGGCATCTTGGTGAGCACCAATTGGTGTTGAGTTTGCCTTCATTACAGCAATGACCATACTGTGTAGTTTGTTAAATGTCCCGAGGGCGTGAAAACCAGTCGTCCTTTGCTGTTACCTTGGTACATGTTGAGATCAAAGTGTTGATTGTTCTTTTACTACTGCTATCATTTTGCATGATCTTGTTTGTCAAGCACTAGATCTTTTCAGTTGGCATTGGGTATATGGTAATGGTCACGTTGCTATGCTGTAGCAACCGACAAACAACACAGGCTAAAGTATAACTGAAGTACTAGAACTCCCCATAACTTTGCTGTAGTGGTGTGTGCATCTGTGCTGGAGACTTTGTGCATAATGAGTTTATGAAAAGACAGGAGTCCTAAAAATTATTTGGATGGAAATACTTGCATTTATCTAGTGCCTGTCATTACCATTTGGACTTCCCAAGCCAATTAAGTTTAGTCACTGTTGAAGAAAGCACAGTGGTTCATTTGCACACAGCAAGCTTCCATAAGCAGCAATGTGACGAATTACCTGGTAATCTGTTTTTAGGTGTGGTTGAGGGAGAAATTGGTCAGGGCACCATGAAGAATAACCGGCTCCTCTTCGCAATAGTGCCATGGATTGTATTGATGGGAAGAGGCCCTGGTTTAATGCCTCATGCAAAAGATGACTGTGTTCCTATGACAGCTCTGGCATTGCAGCAGCCCTCCCTCAGTACTGCACTGGGATTGGCACTCTGAATTATCTGTGGAGTGGGACTTGATCCCACAACTAAAGGAAGGACTGCTTTCCACTGAGCCGAGTGAAGGATAATGTACCATTTATAAACAAATTCAAAGATAGTAGGCTAGAGGGTTGAAAGAAAGGCAGGAGTTTGGTAAAGTTTCCGTGGTATTGAGTCTTCTGAATTTTAGAATTGGGCAAAGTGGTCACGTTCCAATGTAGTGTCGCAAGGTTTACAACTTTGTGCATTAATATAACGAGCGCGATCCACCGGCCATGCTGCGCCCGAAAAGCAGCGCGTTGCAGCGCAACATGGCGGGTAAATAACGGGAGACTTTGCTCCCAGGATTTGCCCGCTCGTCAGGCTTTATGAGATCACATTTCAGCGAAACTGCATATTAGGGCGAGGCAGCTAGTCTCATTCTAATATGCAGTTCCCTGAGGTAACCAAGGCGTTGGGATCTCTCCACTCCACCTTGGAGACCTCGGGCGAGCACCGTTCAGTATTGGTCTCCACAAACGGGGACCAGACAAACGGCACTCATGGGGGTCTCCCTGGGGATTGGAGGCCCCCAGGTGCATGCCCTCTGGGCAGGATGGTACCCTGGCAGTGCTGGTGCCACCTGGGTGGCAGGCTGGCACTGCCAGTTCCAATCCCTCCCTGCACTGTGTCGGTGAGCAGGGCTCCTCCGTGCTGGAAATGGGACTAAGTGCGGCTTCGGCTGTGTGTTTCCTGCTGAGGCCCCGTATCTAACCAGAGTCACGTTAGATAGCAGTGTATTTCCCGGCACTGCGAGCATTAGGAAACACCCAGCTAAATGCGCTTGCTGTGGGTCATAGTTCCCGTTTGGTTAAATCCCACCCAGTGTCTTTGCCATGAAAATAAATCACAATGTACTGTGCAGAGGCATAATCAGATAAAATGGACACCAAGCCCAAACAGATGTATTAGAAGGGAGTGACTAAGAACTTGGACAAGGTGGTGTGTTTTCAGAAGGGTTTTAAAGAAGGAGATGAATCCAGAGAGGTGGAGAATTTCAGAGTGTGGGGCCAGACAGCTGAGAGTGCAGCAGCCAATGGTAATGTTGAACGAAGGGACGGAAGATGCTCAAAAGTTGGGATTTTTCCTGGCGAAGGTTGTGGGGCGATGGGTGATTTGGGCTGTAATATAAATGGGGCCATGAGGATAATTTCAAATTGGATGTGATGGTGGCTGGGGGCCAACCTCGATCAGCCAGGATAAGGGAACCATGGAAAATAGAACATAGCGGTTCAAGAAGGGATCTGACCTACTGAAAGGCAATTAGGGATGGACAATAATACCAGCGTCACCAGTGGTGCCCACGTCCTGTGAATCGAATAAATAAAACAATTCAGTACTCTTGCTCTGGCTATGAGAGGGAAACCTTCACTATAGGGACCTCCTTCGCTTAAGAAAAGGTTTTGGAGTTTTAATACTGCATTATGATACAGTGCTGCCTTCAAAACACCACAGTAATGTAGCAGCAATGCTTCAGATTCCTTTACCCCCCCCCCCCCCCCCCCAAGGCTCCATGTGGAAGGAAAGCTCCAACTGATGGAAACGATGATGTGCATTATTTAGTTTGAGCTATCACAAAACCCCAGAACCTGTACATTTTAAGAAGAGAAAGTGTGACTGGCAATATATTTATCAGGAGCAAGACAGACGCTCACCACCAACCCGTTCACTCCTCTCCTCCCATCCAATTAATTGATGACACCGGTTGACTGATGGTCCTTGGGGCTCTGCAGCTAATGTCCAGATACTTCAGCAAAAACAATATTTTTCTTTAACTGGGTTGTGTGACGCAATGGAGGAAGTGGGTGTTTACACTGGGGAAAGTGTTCATCTTCCCCTTTCCATTCAATAACTTTCCTTCGCCTTTAAGGATAGAGTCCAGAGTCATTAAGTGGGTATGATATTGGCGAATTTGGATATTTGATTGTGAATATATTGACAGGAAGTTCACTCCTTTGAAAGTAATCCAGGAATTGTACTGTTTGTTTTATTAACAGGAGTGTCTGCAGCAACTGGTGGTAATGACTTTGCCAAATGTGCTAATGATTGCAAAAGATCCGCTCTCAGGTGAGTGAGTTCAATCCTTAACCAATGATGGGTTCAGTGCGAGCTCCGGTTTTGTTTCCTCCCTCTCCCTCTCTCTCTCTCTCTCTCTCTGGGCCCGTATTGCTCACACTGGGGGTAACTGACTCCCGACACCTTTTGGCCTCTTGCAGAAGTTGTTCATCCTTAATGTGTGACCCTGGGAATGTTCAGAGTCAGTGAGGGATCCAAACATCGAATATTATTCAGATAATCTTGACCCATCTCTTAATTAACAGCCATGCATTTTCAATAGAAAATAACAGTATATAGTTTGAGATAAGGTATCTGGTGAGTGCAGCCAGTTAGCGAAGTTGTCTGGATAGTCGGCATGTGGTTTAGAATAATGCCAGCAACGCAGGTTCAATTCCCAGCTTGCTAAAATGGATTTGGGACCTGTCTCCTTGCCTCCCCAATGCTGAGTTGTGTCCGCTCAAACTATATAACCAATTGTCTCTCTCTGTCTAACAGAGAGCGATGTCTACAACCCCTATTGGACTACAGCTAATGATCTAACTGAGGTGACATTGTTTCCCAAAGCTTTTAACCACTGGGGGTTTACCTCACCTTGTGTCTGCATCTGTCATAGACTTGTTGATAGAGATTGATTGCTAGGATTAGTCAACAACTCCATTATAGCTGTATCACACGGCTACCAGAATGATGGCGGTGAACTAGGATATGCAGGACAAAAAAAGACAATGTTGACTGGAGTATGTTTTCCAGGGGTAAGTTTCCTCCCTCCCACAGTCTGTGCTGAAGCAAATTAGAGCCGGTCTTGGTCTAGATCAGTTAGCTCTCAGTTTACCATCAAATATTGGTTCCTTTGAAGAAGGAGCAAATAAAATTGAAAAGCTTGTGAGATTTTAGAAAATCTTCATAATAAAGAGCAATGATCCCCGGCCTCTGGGTCTGTCTGGGATAACTCGACAGTGAAGATGTGCTTGAATGATGGGTGGCTTTAGAAAGATTATCCTTTGCAGAAACAATAGAGGTACAGGAGCATAGTGGTTACTAGTGATGCAGAGGATTGTGATTTGGAGATGGAAATCTCCCATGGCCTTACCGGCGGCTTCAATGATCCGGGGGGGTTAGAATGTGGCTGGAGTGCAAAAACCTGTTTCACGCCGGCATGAATTTCCTTCGGGATCTTCGTGGTGGTCCAGGAAACTGGCTGTACACTGGCATGAAACTGATTGTATCCTGCTAATGGGATGCAGATGAAGGCCCAATTAGAATCTTCCAACCACGCCTGATTCTCCACGACGGCAGCAGGAATCAACGGCAGCGCAAAACGCATCCAGAACAAAGTGGCGTGGAGATGTTGAGACTTGCCTGAACAATGCCTGGGGCTGCTTCCAGAGTTTGGAAAGGAGGCCACCGGCAACCCTGGACCCCGGAATACCACAGCAGTGGGGGGGAGAGGCGGGAACATCTACAGGTGTGTTTTCCAGATTAACTGTCATTAAGGAATTCCGTCTTCCAGTCTCAGAGTGACCCTGGAGATCCTTCTTTTTCAGGAGGTCCATCATCTTTCTTCAATAGTGGGTCAGAGATGTTGGGCGCCCTTTCAATATGGCACCTAGATACGACGATGATCTGCGTGCCATCATGTCCATCCTGCCACAGAATACAGCCTAAAACATCCAGTTGCATAATTAATGAGCCGGAGAATATGGCACGGTCAGCCAACTCTTTAGCCAATTCGATTTACTTGCGTCATCTCAAGAAATGGCAGAAAGTACTGGAGACACAAAATAAGATCCAGGTGTTGTGCTGAAGACTGGTGCTAGCCCCATCTCTAGCCTAGCTACAACATTGGTGACAATGTGGAAAATTGCTCAGTTATGTTTTGGCCACAAAAATCAGAACTATCCAATCTGGCCAGTTACTGCCCCATTGTTTGACTTTCGATCATCAGCAAAGTGATGGAAGATATCGACAGGCCTATCAAATGGTACTTACTGAGGAATGGCCTGCCTGACAGTGCTCAGTTTGGGTTCCACCACTCGGCTCTTGACCTTGGTCCAAACATGGATAAACGAGCCGGATTCCGGAGGTGAAAGTAAATGACTGCCTTTGACCAAGTGACATCACGGAGCCCTGGCAAAATTAGAGTCAGTGCGAATCAGGGGGGAAATTCTCCATTGGTTGGAGTCATACCTGGCACAAAGGAAGATGTTTGTGGTTGTTGGAGGTCAATCACTGCAGGAACGCTTCAGGATAGTGTCCTCAGCGCAACCATCTTCAGCTGCTTTGTCAGTGACCTTCCCTCCATCATGATGTTTGACAATAATTGTGCCATCTTCCGTTCCATTACCAACTCCTCAAATGATGAAGCAGTCTGTGCCCACAGGCAGCTAGATCTGGTCTACTTTCAAAATCGGTCGGGGAAATCGAAAACACTCGAGTTACAGTCTCAGGATAGGAGATTGATGATTTTGTGCTGTGATGAGGAAAAATTACTTCCCTCCAAGGGTTGTGAATCTTTGGAGTTGCTGCAAAGGTTGAAATGCTCCATCATTGAATGTAATAAAGACTGGGGTAGACAGAATTTTGTCTTCTGGGGAACCGAGGGATATGGGGTGTTGGTGGGAAAGTGGAATGAAACCCAAAATTGGTCATGAACATATTGAATGGTCGAACAGGCGTGATGTACCAATATGGTCTATGCCTGCTCCTATTTCTCGTGGCAAGTAATATTTACACCGTACAAATACCGGACTATCTTGGTTTACAACAGGAGAAAGTCAACTACTGCCCATGACATTCAATGGCATCGCCATCGCTGTGTTGCCCACCTTCGACATCCTGAGACTTGCATTGACCAGACCCTTAACCAGGCCAGTCATATAAGCTGTGGCTATACGGGCAGTCCAGAGGCTGAGATGAAGGCAAAATACTGCAGTTGCTGGAAACCTTAAGTAAAAATAGAAAATGCTGGAAATATTCACCAGACCTGGAATTTGATTTTTAACCTCTAGTACATTACTGTTATATTACATCTTCCTCCTCAAGGTACCAGGTCCTACCCAGGGGTTGGTGGCCACGGACTTCATTGATTGTCCCATGATTATGCTGGACAAAGTGCAGTGGGGTTACCATTGCCCTCTGCAGTATGGCTGACCAGGAAACTCCCCTACTTGTCACGCCCGATATCAGACATTTTGGAAGAGATTTACAGGCTGGCCAACAACCTGTTTGGTCACATCACCAACACTCCTTTCTTGGCCATGGAGTCCTAAGTCAGACTCGAACCTGGAGTTTCTGGCCCAGGGATCGCACTGTAAGGGGTTGGATTTTACAGCCCTCCCAGTGAGATGTGATGTACTGGGAAATGATTCCCTGTGTCAATCAGAGGTTCCTCAAAATATTACCTCCAACTCCATAGCATTTCCATCTTCTCCTCCCACCCCAACTCTGTCAAGATGCCCCTGCACTTTCCCACCCTTGCTGGGGTCTGTAGCCTGGCAGCAGGAAGACCAACGATGTATCCTGAAACCTAGATATAGTTATAAATCTGTGCCCCCTGGTTATTGACCATCTACTAAGAGGAAAGGTTCCTTCCTATGTACCCTATTTATGTCCCTCATAATTTTGTATACCTCAATCAGGTCCCTCTTCATCCTTCTCTGCTCTAAGGAAAACAATCCCAGCCTATCTGGTAAAGAATTTTCTCTCCGTTCCCTGTTCGATTTATTAGTGACTATTATATGTTTTCTTTTCCAACTGAGGCAGACCTGGGACCAGCCTCCTTGCTCTGCCCCTGAGAGAGGGCGTCGGTGGCAAACTGCCAAGACAATGCAGCACCAGCTGACAATATGCCAAGGAACCTGCCTTCGGGCAGAGGGCGAATGGAATGGGATCGTATATTTATAGCCCTTGGCTCCAGATTCCTCTACATGGAAACATCTTCTCCACTCCTACCTTACCAACTCCCTTCATCATTTTAAAGGCCTGTATTAAGGTCACCTTTCAGTCTTTTAAAAATATTTTTATTAGGGTATTTGCAAGTTTTTATAATAATAACAATAACAGCGACATAAACATGGTACAATAAACATTTCTGCCCCATCATAATCTTCACACCCCAACAACAGTCCGGCCCTGTTTTCCCCACCCCCCTCCCCCTTTGGAATTCTGCTTCTGCTGACATCACACCAGTTGGCAGAGAGATGGCTGCAGCCATGGGGGGGGGGGAAACGGAGGTCCAGATGTCTGTCACAGGTGGGAGCTATCAAATGTGCGACGCACTCCTCCATGGCCGTCACTGGAAGTTTCACCTTATAGTCTTACCTTGCAAAGAAAAGAGACAATGTGCGTAGTTATAACGTTTCTTGCTCGTTACGTTTGATTTGTGCCTTTGTGCACTTCAATCGGGGAGCGCTACGTAACTGTGAGAAGGTTTGGTTCACAGGCCACATGGCACACCTTCCATCTCTCTGCCAACTGATGTGGTGGTTCGTTCAATACTGTGGGAGGTTTTTATGGGCTTCCATAGCACATACAATGACGTGGGGCCACGCACACTCTCCAGATACGGAGTATCCCACTGGATGCCTTCCAGGAATTCCATACCGGCCTCCATTTACCGGAATACCTTGTATCTTTATGTGTCCGTAAGTGAAATGCTCCTTACCTCGATTTCAATGAAGATTGTATATTAGACAGCGCAGGTCAAATATAATTTAAATTTTTATTTGGATATGGATTCTTCTGTTCGTTTGGACTGTGTAGAGTTATAAATTTGTTTTAAATGTCAGTGGGTTTGGAACAGTATGTACCTCCCTTGCAACCCCACCACCAACCCATTGTGTCTGTTACAAATTCAAAGGGCCTTCCTAGAGGTAACTTTGTTCTACTTGCTGAATTTTGGCCAGCTTCATTTCCGTGTTATTCCCACAGCCTGCATTCTTGCGAAACTTAAATAATAATAATCTTTATTACTGTCACAAGTAGGCTTACATTAACACTGCAATGAAGCTACTGTGAAAAGCACCTAGTCGCCACATTCCGGCACCTGTTCAGGTACACAGAGGGAGAATTCAGGATGTCCAATTCACCTAACAACGTCTTTCGGGACTTGTGGGAGGAAACCGGAGCACCCGGAGGAAACCCACGCAGACACGGGGAGAACATGCAGACTCCGCACAGACTGTGACTCGAGCCGGGAATTGAACCTGGGTCCCTGGTGCCATGAAGCAACAGTGCTAACCACTGCTTACCACTGTGCTACCGTGCTGCTCCAAGCAACTCCATATCGACGTGAACTACTCAATTGACCTGTTGACTTCCTCGTTTGAACACATGTCTAGGGTTGTAACTTTTCCTCATACATGAAGAATGGGCTTTGGCAATGTTTCTGCCTGGTTTCGAACCGAGGACCATTTTGCCTGTAAAGCAAACATGATAACCACTACACCACAGAAACCAAGCAAACAGAGCTCAAACCTGCAGTCTCTGATTACATTACAAATTACATCAAAATCAGACCCTTGTCCATTCGGCCATGCGACCCACTGATTGGAAACCACCTCTGGCAGCAGCAGGACAGTTCCCTTGACTGTAGATGGTTAATTCAGCTACTTAATTATAGTTAATGGGGTAGAAAGGGGTAACTTATTCCTGGGGGGGGGGGGGGGGGGGGGGGGGAGTCTAGGACAAGGGGGCATAAGTTCAAAATTTCTGTTCGTCCAACAGTTTATGAATATGGAACCAAGCGTGGATATACAGATCAGCCATGGTCTAATTGAGGAGTGCAAGAGGCTGAAGTGTAAGATCTCCTGCTGTTCCTATGTTCCTGCCTTCCGATGTTTCCGGTTGTTTTGAACTGGGTCCATGTCAAAATGTTGCTGACTGTGAATTGAGATCCACAATCCTGTTTGGGGGGTCTCGTTAAAATTGCAGTTTTTTCCTTAAAACATGGATTTCTTTTCTACCAGTTTGATTACTTGTTGTATTTATTTATTTTTGAGGAATTGTGAGGCCTGATGTTCATTGCTCATCCCTAGTTTCCTGGGAAGGTAATCATTGGCCATTTGTCGTCGCTATGTTACTGGAATAGTAGTCCAGATGCCTGAACAAAAGGGAATTGGGGGACAGGACAGGAAAGAAGCATTGAGGTAGAAGATGAGCCATGTTTATATTGAATGACGGAGCAGGCTTCAGAGGCCGTGAGGTCTATTCCTGCTCCTACTTCCTATGATCCTTATGTAGTTCGAAGGCCACCCTGGTAATTCGATAATTTTGTACAACAAAATTTGTAAATGGAGAAAAACAAAAGATCATGTTTATAAAAATCCAACTGCCTCACCTATCTCCTTTAGGGAAGGAAATCTTCTGTTATGAGCCAGTCTGGGACTATATGTAACTCTAGTCGTACAGCAGCATGGTTAACTCGTTAAAAGTGTCCTCGTAATATGCTCAGTTGCATCAAACCACTAGAAAGAATGTATTGGTTGGATGTTGCGCCTGAATCAGCAACTGCAGGTTGCAAATTCTCAAGCACAGAAAAGGAAATAGCACTTCAGATATGAATCAAAGGCTCCCTTGACCTTTGCTGTGAGATACTCATGTTGTTTGACCTCTGCAGGAAGCATCCTCGATTTTGCTAACTGCCATGTTGAAATGTTTCCTTTTATTAAAACTTAACACAAACGATCCCAGCCCTTAAATGGGTGCCAACAATTACTTGATTTATCCAACAGTGTTCTCTAAAATAACTTTGTTTGAGCTTGAAAGTGAACTCATGTTTTTCCACACTGCACAGACTGCTGGGTTTGAATGACCTTGTCTGTGCACAAGGCCGAACTTTCCTTTGTGAGTTTGGGAGCTGATTTAGGAGATTATTTGAAGGAGTCATCGTTCAACATCGAAACACTTCCTTTCCTCATTAGAAGACCAAAAAAGTCAGTTTACCGAACTAGCAGTACTTTACTTCAGATCCGCGTGGGTTTAATGGTTAGTTTTGTGGGGTGGGAGCCCTTTGTCACATTGGAGTGTTTGTGCTGTGAGGGACCTCAGTGGAACTGTGAATGTTTTTGTTAGTTTAACACTGGATCTACCCTTTTTGTTTTTTTTGTCGCTGTTGGATTTAATCGAAATAGTAGGAAAATTTTCGTCAGTCAGTTTTTAACCTTCTGAAATGACAACTTCCTGTGATAACTAAACGGGAAGTGATTTAATTGAAGCAAAATACTGCAGATACTGAAAATCTAAATTGAAAATTGAAAGTGCTGGATAAACTCGGGAGGCCTGGCAGTATCTGTGGAGAGAGAAACAGTCAATGGGTGCGATATCATGTGGGCAGCGCGGTAGCACAATGGTTAGCACGGTTGCTTCACATCTCCAGGGTCCCAGGTTCGAATCCCGGCTTGGGTCACTGTCTGTGCGGAGACTGCACGTTCTCCCCGTGTGTGCGTGGGTTTCCTCCGGGTGCTCCGGTTTCCTCCCACAGTCCAAAGATGTGCAGGTTAGATGAATTGGCCATGATAAATTGCCCGTAGTGTCCAAAAAGGTTGGGCTGGGTTACGGGGATAAGGTGGAGGTGAGGGCTTGGGTAGGGTGCTCTTTCCAAGGGCTGGTTCAGACTCAATGGGCCAAATGGCCTCCTTCTGCACTGTAAATTCTATGAAATTCTATGATTCAACCACCACGGTGCGCCTGGCACAGATCTGGGTGCGCTGGGCTAATAGTGGGAAAGGCCACTATCGTGCCAGGCACAAACCAGTTTGCAATCGCCCAGCTCGCTCTCGATGGCAAGGTCCAGAACTTTCCCAAAGATGGTGAGAATATAATTAACCCTCATTAACATTCATTTCAATCTCATTCGCAAGATTAAATGAAGATTAAATTAATCATCTCTCCAGTGAGAAATCACTTGGGCGTCGTTTAGTATTCCTTTTCAAAACTGTGAAGCTGGCGCAATGGTTGCTGATGGGAAGTGAGGAGGTGAGTAGCCATTTCCATTTTCTGGCATACAGCTCAGGGGTACGGGAGCTGCTGGCCCAGTGCTTGGTGTGAAGGGCTCCCTTCGGGGGTTGGGCTTGGTTGGGGGGCTGAAGCATTCCAGGTCAGGGTCGTCCCTGGGTTGGGGGGTGGAGGGGGGGTTAGGCGCTATAAGGCCTTCAAGCCATTTTTAAATATTGTGGAGACCCATAACAAGGGCAAGCTATAGCCTGTCTGTCCCACCAAACACTTCCAGGTCAGAGCCTTGCTGTTCTTTCAATGCTGAAAGTCAATTTCACTCCTTTTGACTGAGCAGCCTCTAGCTTCACAGCCAACGGCTGAAATGGCGAATTAGCCTGGTTAGTTGTGAGAGCATTTCACAGCTGTAGGTTGTGTTTGCTGCTTGCTCCTGCTGGTGGCTGCAGATGCCTGGAGGCTTCTGTTGCTGTTTCCTTCCTTTTATGTAGCCAGAAAGAAGGGTTTTCTTTTCTGAGATAGCTGGGTCCTGGAACATTGGGCTCAATGAGACGTACGAGTCTGGAAGGCAATCCGGTTTGAAGCAAGAAGATGCTGCATGACCTGGTGTGCAACCTGGATCTGAACCTGATGATGCTCTTGAAGAAATGCTTTCACAGATTCTTGTTGCTCTTGTTGCTGGTGTGGTGAGTGCTGCGTGTAACTGGCACGTCACCACAGGTTAAACACGCTGGAAGGCGAGGATGTTCAACTGCACCTTGAGCGCCAGTGGAATATGTGGATGCCAGGATTTGGTTGCGGTGAGATTGGGCCGTGTGGGAGGGGCCTGCACAGCTGCGGCTTCTGGGCGGAGAATGGCTCTGATACGTGGAACAAGTAACACATTGATGGACAGATCATTTCTATGACAAAGTTCTGGACATGATGACACATTCTCAGGCTTATCCTCCATTTCTGTTGAGGAACCTGTGAGGGGTGATTCTGTGTGTTTGGGCTTTTTGTGAAAATGGGCTGAAATAGCTTTGTATTGATATCAATATGGAACAGTGACGTTTCCTTGTTGTTTCATGGTTAGTGTGATATGTGGAATGTTACCTAATTGATTTTTCAAATCTCTGTTACTGTTTAATAAACAAAATATTCTCAGCTCCCAAGTGCCTATTCCAGGGTACATGTGCCATGTCCCGGAGGAGAATTGGTGCAGAGCATCTCAAGGAAACTTTGGAGTCTGAACACTGCCTGAACTCTAGGAGCATCAGCAACAGCGAGGTAGCTGCCAACAATCAAACACTGAAGAGTAGGCCTTCAGCACTGGACACCCTCTCGCTGCCAAAGGGTAAATGTGTTGATTAGGGAAGAGTATCTGAGCACGGCCTCAATAATGTTCCCGGCAGAGGCCTCTGGTCTCGTGCTTCCTGCTGTGGCCGGGGGTGAGTGTGCAGAGGAAGGTTTGCCAGCACAACTATCTCTCACCGGTTGGCACTCTGAGCGAAGGCAGGAGAGACATGGTAAGGGTGGGATCACGGAAGCCCTAATGGATTGTCAGCCTCTCTTCTACTCTAATTACTTCCAGATTAAAAACGTTTACTTGTGTGGAACCTTTCTCTCTGTAATTTTCTATGTTCTATAATAGTGTAGGTCAGATCGGCTTCAGATGGTTTCACAGGTCGGCGCAACATCGAGGGCCGAAGGGCCCGTACTGCGCTGTTATGTTCCATGTTCTATGATTCCGCAGAGGCTGTTGTCGTGTTGCTGGTGACAGCCGAGGCAGGCAGGCGCTGGAGAAGGCAGCATCACCTACGTCACTGGCTGTAGATGGCACCCCATGTACAGGGGGCCGCCACGCACCCTAGAGACCTGGCCACCCATCAGGCCGGGGAGGAACTCCGAGGGGGAGGCCAGCGACAGCCCATGGTGTACAGGTGTCGTTGATCTTTTGATGAGCCCACCAAGATGCCCGGACTGCAGGATTCTCTGCCATCGCCGGGATGTCCCAGGTCCAGGGGGCAAAAGGTTGAACAGATGTTACCTTGCGCGCACTGGGGCATCGGATAGCCTTCATTAACAGGAAGGAGTTTCAGTCCCTGAATGTTCAGATTGGTTGCGACCACCATATCATTCATGTGTGTGCCCGCTACCCAGGGAGTGTGCACGACAGTGCATCCTGGGACACTGAGGCGTCTTCGAGGACCATCCCAGGGTGACTGGTTGGCTCTTCGGAGACCAGAGGTATCCACTAAGGTCCTTGCTGATAACATTGGAGCGGAGGCCTGAGATCGCCTGTTCTGGGGGTTCAGGTGGCTGCTCAAGACACCACGGTACAACTTTAAAGAATAGTTTTGTTCTTAACTTTTCTAACGCGTTGAACAATTACAGCAACTGACCACGTTATTGCTAATAGGATCTTGCCATGCATCGAGCTTTCTTGCTCACCAACAACTACTGAGTGCTTTGGACCAAGTGAAAAGCTGTTTGGGGGCCAGAGAAGGTTTGCAAATGAGGCTCGCTTTTACTAATCGATTCTGAACAGTGTGGTCTCCTTCGCTCACAGTTATTTCTCTCCTCTTGCTTCCAACCCAGGCTCAGCTGCACTGAAAATACCAAAGAGCAGTCAATAACGCCAATCTATAAAGACGCAGTAAATTACAGGTTCACCACCACAATGTAGGCCGTTAGATTAGCGATGGGCGTATATAAACTTGCGGTGTTAAATTAACTAATAAAACGACAATGTGTCTGAACGATATTGCAGAGGAAGTGGTTTTAATAACTTGTCACGTGCAGTGTGAAAGATGGGTGTTGGTTTCAGCTGTGATCCAGATGGCAATTGACTGGAGCTTATTGTAGTTCATCAAAAACTCTATCCTGTCAACTTAAGTAGACCGACCAACTTAACTGATTGCCGAAAACTTGTTACTTAAAGGCTTTTGATTTCTCTCACACAAAACGTTGTTGCAGATTCATTTTTTTAAAGTTGCATTAGTATAGCACCACCTCAACACACCTACTCCTTTTGAAATAATGAGGGAAATGCAGCTGTCAATTAGCGCACAGCAGTATCCCACAGGTAGCAATGAAATGAAGGATCGGTTAATCTGTTTCTGCGATTGCTGTTCTTCGGATAGCACCGTGGGGCCGGGCAGGAAATTCCCACCCGCTGTTTCTTAGGTTTCTGGAATGGGACGCAAGCCCACGACCTTCAGACCCAAAGGGGTGAGAGTGCTGGTGTTGGGCATGGCTCGATTGGCAGTTCATTTTCGGTGGACATATTAAACTGAGGCCCTGTCTGCCCCTTTAAAGGGTGGTGGTAAAGGATCCCATGGCACGATTCAAAGGCGGGAGCTGGTTCCAGGTCAATATTTATTCCTCCATCAACATCACAGAGAATAGATGATCTTGTTGCTGTTTGTGCGAGCTTGCAGTGCAAAAAAGTGACTGCATTTCACAAAGCACTTTATTAGTTGTAGAGACTCCAGGGCCAAGAATATGAAAGGCTGTATGTAAATGCAAGACTTTATTTACCCACTGAGCCATGATTGAATCTTTTACCCAGCTGATATTCATGTATTTGTTTTCACTCTAAAGACACTGGGCAGTAATCTGGTTTTGTTAATTTGACAAAGCTGAAACATACAAATGTGCGTTGTTGTTTTGGTGAAGTGTCCCATACTAAAGCTTTCTCCCCTTCATGTTTGCTGCAGGAAAGAGTATGGATGAGATGAAGAAGGTGCTGTTACTCATGCTGGGATGTGCTGTTCAGGTAAATAGTAACGTCTCGTCCTAATAAACTGGGAGATATGCAACAAAATTGAGTTCTGTCTCCAGTACCCAATTATTTTTTTTTTCCAATTAAGGGGCAATTTAGCGTGGCCAATCCATCTAGCCCGCACATCTTTGGGTTGTGGGGGTGAGACCCATGCAAACACGGGGAGAATGTGCAAACTCCACACGAACAGTGACCCAGAGCCGGGATCGAACCTGGGTCCTCGGTGCCGTAGGCAGCAGTGCTAACCACCGCCATGCCGCCCTAATATTTCCAAGTCAGGGTGGTCAGTGACTTGGATGGCAACTTCCAGACAGTGGTGTTCCCTTGCTGCTTTGTGATACTTGCCTCAATAATGTGGCAGCCGCTGAACATGACTAGCTGGATAGGCACATCCAGACAGAGGAACCAGACCTCTCTAGACAGGCTCCCATCTCCTTTCAGGATGTACTCTGTTGCATGTTGCTACAGCATGCCTGAAGTACTGTCTCTCACGTTTTGGATGGGATCACACTGTGCAATGCAAGAAGGGAGGTTCGGATGCAAAGGAGATCTGTGGTAAATAGGGGAGCACGATAGGATATTTGAGGTGGGTCAGGATTTCTTGTCCCATTGCTCGCTCGGGGTAGCGGAGATAGTTGAAGTGTTTGTACCTTGGCTGAAACTGCCTAGTTGATGAAGAACAGGAATCTTCTTGAGAACCTCCTGCGTGTGAACAGTTACAGACTTCAATAGAGGACCCGCCGCTCAGTTCCATTTTATTTGTATTAAATGTTTGAAGTGTTGATGTGAATTTCTATCCCAGTAATGCAAATGTACTTGCTCACTCCACAGTGTGAGCGAAAGGAAGAATTCATCGAAAAGATCAAGCAACTGGACATTACAACTCAGACAGCCATTGTTGCTCACATCCAAGAGGTGAGTCAGTGTGAAAACCTCGGATTTGATTCTATAATGGGCCAGTGGACCATGAAAAATACTAAGCAAGTGCCCAATGGGGGGAGGGCAAGTAACATGCCAGTTTTCAGCTGGAAGGGAAGATAATTACCGGGATGTGGCCATCACGGGCAAGACTGACAACAAATGCCTATCCTTTGCTGCTTGAGAAGATGGTGGTGGGAATCCTCCTTGAATCGATACCTCATTCACTGGTACCACTCTTTTTTTAGTCTCATTACAACAGTGACTACTTCAATAGTGGGCAGCTTCATTGTGCTGTTCATTAGCAGTAGGATTTTCCATTGTAACCCTATCCCTCCTCCACCCACCCCAACAAAACCCGCTGGCAAGGGTGCACTGCCGGTGAGAAAATTGAATCACAACAACTGGAAAATCCCGGCCAATATTTCACTGGCTGTAAAGCACTTTAAGAATACCCAATGGTCATGGAAAAGATGATACAAATACAAGTCTCTTTCTTTCTTGGTAATCATTCCCTTATTTTCAAGTTGTTTTTTGTAACTTTTTCTCCTTTTTTGATTTGTGTAACAGAATTGTTTGCTTGTTCTCTTGTCGTCAAAACACATTTCCGCTGCCCAAGTTGGTGAGTTCAAGTTCCACTCCAGAGATTTAGCCATAATCTGGCCCTCATCTCATTGATGTATGTGGAACTGTCTTCCTGTACGACAAGAGTACACCACCGTCTCCCCTGCCCCTCGTCTGCTTGTCTGCCTGTCGCTAAAATTATCTTTTAATTCAATAGCTTGCTATTGGGCAGTTTGCAAATTTACAGCTGGGTATTTTTTCCCTATCTGATCTTTTAGTTTTCGTCTCTGAAAGGTATTGTGGTGTGTGTGTTTTCCCTGCAGTGAGAATTTGTTGAGAGCTATGGTTTAAACATCAGACCCTGCATATCATTGGCAATGTAGAGTAGATACCAATCGGCAGTATCAGATTGCAAAACCAGAATGTGAAAATAGCCAGTCAGCATGTGTGGACTGATCTGTTTTTTAAAAAAAACAGCTTCCAAAGAAGAGAAACTGCAACTTCTGTCACCTCTGGTGTCCCATTCACTCACCTGCCTAACCCCCACCCCCCCACCTGCCCATTAACACGCTAATGTTGCCATCCCCTTACCTTGTGCAATCTAACTCCTTACGACATCTGTCTTCACATCGAAGTTCACGCCACTGACCCATACTCAGAATTATAAATTCCTGCAGCATGCAAAGAGGTCATTCAGCCTCTCAGTACTATGCTGTCTCTTTTCTTATTGATTCATTGAGCAGCACACCCCTGTTCTTTTCTCGGGGTCAATGCAGTTTTTATTCTTTTTCAGGTATATGTCCAATTACTTTCTGAAAGTTACTATTTGATTTGCTTGCATCACCTGCCTAGCTACCACATCATTCTTCACCAGAATCCCAGACTGGGAACTCCATCTCCCACAGGACACAACCTGAAACGTTACCCCTCCCTCTTTCCACAGATGCTGCCAGAGTATTTCCTGCTGAGCATTTCCAGCATTTTCTGCTTTTATTTAACTTGATCTTCCTCCTACACTGTAAAGGGATTTAAAAAAAAAAAACAATCATCACTCCCTGATTGTAAACCGTCTGTGATTTTGGAGTAGGATTGACAATTGTGGATAAATATATTGCTGAAGATTTCACCAAGGCTCCAGCCATTCGTCGGCCAACATATCGGTCATTGACGTTTCCAATTGGAAAGCAAAAAGACTCATTCATCAATTGCATGATGCTTGCCTATTTTCCCATTTTCATATTCGATAGAGAAAAATGCTCAAAAATATTTTTTTAAAAACATCTTTTTTAATGTCCCTATGATATTTCTCCAGGGTTGCACAGAGTCCCGGAGATTGATCGCCAATTCCTGGAGACTGCAGGCCAATCCCGGAGGGTTGGCAACTCTATCTTGTATTGCCCCAGCTACCAAACCAGAATGATGACAGAAGCGCTCAAGTGCTTTTGTTGAAGTTTGTGGTTTAGCTTTTGACTTAAAACTCGGTTGGACTCAGCATGCTTCCTAAGATTGCCTGGTCGCCACACTACTAGAAAGATATGGAGGCTTTGGAGAGAGTGCAGAAGAGGTTTACCAGGATGTTGCCTGGTCTGGAGGGTGTTAGCTATTTGGAGAGGTTGAATAAACTTGGATTGTTTTCACTGGAGCGACAGAGGTTGAGGGGCGACCTGATAGTAGTTTACAAAATTATGGACAGAGTGGATTGTCAGAAACTTTTTCCCAAAGTGGAGGGATCAGTCACCAGGGGGCATAGGTTTAAGGTTCAAGGGGCAAAGTTTAGAGGAGATGTGCGAGGTATGTTTTTTACTCAGGGTGGTGAGTGCCTAGAACTCGCTGTTGGGGGGCGGTGGTGGCAGCAGATACGATAGCAGTGATTAAGAGGCATCTTGACGAATACATGAATAGGATGGGAATAAAGGAATACAGACCCCGGAAGTGCAGTAGGTTTTAGTTTGGACAGGCAGGTGTGGAGGGCTGAAGGGCCTGTACCTGTGCTGTACAGTTCTTTGTTAACATTCATGAAAAGGGCAACTTTAAATTAAATAAGGGTAAACTAATCAGATTTTCCCATTATAACCGATGTAAAAGTTTGAATTCGGTTCAATAGGATCCTTTCCAATATTAAAGCATTGTACCCTTCAAGTTTAAATACAGTACTTTATAAATGACTATATTTGTATATGAAATAACTTTTTAAATAAGACAAAAGGTTAACTCTTGTAGTTGGAATGGGAGGTGACGGTGTAGTGGCATTATCACCAGACTAGTAATCCAGAGACCCAAGGTAATGCCTGGGGACGGCAGGTGGTGAAATTTGAATTTAAAATAAGTCTAGAATTAAAAGTCTAATGATGACTATTGCTGTTAAAAACCCATATGGTTCACCGATGTCCTTTAGAGAAGGACATCTGCCACCCTTATCCGGTCTGGTCGACATGTGACTCCAGACCAACAGCAATATAGTTGACTCTTAAATGCCCTCTAAAACGCCCAGCAAGCCACTCAGTTGAAGGGAAATTAGGGATGGTCAATAAATGCTGGCCCAGCCAGCGAAGCCCACATCCCATGAATGAATTACAAAAAAGAAACTTCACTACCCAAAGACTGATTAGAATGTGGAACTCACTATGACGAGGAGTAGTTGAGCAGGGTGTACTTATGGGAAAGCTAGATAAACTCACGAGAGAGACCATTTGGATGGAATACATTGCTCCATTATTGTAATGACTTGATGTAACTTTCTGCCTCACCCTTGCAGATCACTCACAACCAGGAGAATGTGTTTGACCTTCAGTGGATGGAACTGACTGAGATGCCCACAGAAGATCTGGAGACTCTATCTAGGTCAATGGTCTTCCATCTGAAGAGACTTCTTGAAGACCGGGATGAATACTCGGAGGTGAGAATATTCACTCAAACCATTGACGACTACAACTACGGCCATCGTTCAGTTTGATGAACGTCTCACTCACGTTAACACACCATTCTCAAGAAAAGCGTGTAGGGGCGACCCACTAATGGTGTTATTATTGACTTAGCTCCTTCAGGCTTTTAAGAATATTTTAATTATTTCCCTGATAAGGACCAGCCTCCCGAACAGGTGCCGGAATGTGGCGACTAGGGGCTTTTCACAGTAACTTCATTGAAGCCTACTTGTGACAATAAGCAATTTTCATTTCATTTCACATGACTGTTGGATACACTTCCTAAATCTCGAAACAGGGGACAAGAAAAGAGGTTGTTTAGCTGATGAACACCATCTATAGGCCATGACTTACATTGGCTCCAACCCACCTCTTTTCCAACATCAGGTTCTGCACAACTGCCTCCAAACCCATTCGCCTGGTCCCTGCCCCAAAGAAACTCAACAAACCTCCGGACTATTTAGCTGTCCCCTCTCTCTCTCTCTACTGTTCAGCACTAATCTGCAGCTCTCCACATTTTCCCAGCCCTGGCCCCAACAATACAGAAACCCGTCTCTCTACGATGCTTGTGATCATCTCCCTGCACCTCTCCCTGTCATCAGCAGTCCTGTTCCCAGTTGGAATTTAGCCAGTTCTTTCCTTTTGTTTTTCTTTCTGAAGGAATTAATCACCTCGCTCTGAAAAGCTTTTTCTGGAGATTCTTTCCATTGCTACAGGGATAGAGAGTCCACTCTAAGCACATAACAAATAATAATGCGTGGTTATGCCTCACGGCGCTGAGGACCCCCCCGCCCCCCGGGTTCGATCCCGGCCCTGGGTCACTGTCCTTGTGAAGTTTGCACATGCTCCCCGTGTTTGCGTGGGCGTCATCCCCACAACCCAAAATGATGTGCAGGCTAGGTGGATTGGCCACGCTAAATTGCCCTTTAATTGGAAAAAAAAGAATTGGGTACTCTAACTTTTTCTTTTAAATAACAGATGGTTACGGTACACTAATGTGCTTTTTCCTTCAAGCTGCCTTGAGTTAACAGGGCTGTCGCTTTGCAGCTGACTTCTGCTACACTCCTTGCCAGTGGGAATCACCAGTAATATTCCAAATAAATACAGAATATATTTTTATGTATGCACTGTAATTTGTAACTTAACAACATATCTCTGCATCATTGGTAACCTGAAAGAGGTTGATGGGGGCCTGTGCTCAAGGACAAAAGAGCAATGGAATGGAGAAGCAAGGGACAAGCTAATGGTGCGGGAAATTTTTAATAAAGAGGAGTTCAGAGTTGATTGTGTAATGATTCCACTTGTCCGAGGAAGGCTGTAGCATCTCTAAAGAACATCTCACCAACGATTGTGAAGTGCAAAATTATGATAGCAATTAATGACTGTGCTACTTTGGGAGAGGGAGGTGTGGAGGATATCAATGTGTAGAGGTGACGTCAAGATAACGTAGTCCTGGAATCACAGGACGGTACAGCACAGGAGAGTAAACAGGGGCTGGTTTAGCTCACAAGGCTAAATCGCTGGCTTATAAAGCAGACCAACCAGGCCAGCAGCACGGTTCGATTCCCGTACCAGCCTCCCCGGACAGGCGCCGGAATGTGGCGACTAGGGGCTTTTCACAGTAACTTCATTGAAGCCTACTCGTGACAATAAGCGATTTTCATTTCATTTTCATTTCATTTCATCTTTCGAAGAGCAATCTATATCAGTTCCACTCCATGGCCCTCGAAGGTTTTCTCCTGTGAGTGTTTATCAAATTCCCTTTTGAAGGCTGCTATTGAAACTGTATCCAACCCTCCATCAGGCAACACACCTAACCAATTGCTGCGTGAACCATATTTCCTCATTGCATCCTCTTCATTTGCCAATCAACTTAAATCTGTGCTCTCTGTTTATGGAGATTGGAAACGGTTTCCCTTGATTTACTCTAGCTAAACCCATCTGCTGGGTTAATGACCTGAAAAGTTAACTTGGTTCCATTCTCCACATATAATGCTTGACCTGCTGAGTGTTTACAGTGGTTTAGTTTTGTCATTTCTCTCTGCTCTTTGCAACCTCCCAAGCTTCCTCAGCCTATTCATGGCAATGTCTGTCCTGGGAATATTCCAGTAAATCTCTCATGTACCCCCCTCCAGGTTGATGAAAGTTCAAAGTCGAGTTGAAGCTCTCGGTGGCAGAGTCCGTAATCTGCCGCTCTAATCCACCAGCTCCGTAGTACAAAAGGAAAATGCTTTAGACGCTGAAAACCTGTTTACCTAACTTCCTCTTAAACCCATCCAAGTTATTGACCTCAACTACACCTTGCGTTAGCAAGTCCCTGTGTACTGGTCTCGTCAAACTGGCAAATGGGTCGCAGTGTAGGCAAATGTGAGGGGGAGTCGCTGACTGATTAGTGTAATGCATTGGAATAGTTTTAAATACATATTTAATTAAAGTTAGAACTTTCTGACGGTGTGTTTTTCCTTTTTTTATTGTTATTCACTTGTTTGTTTTTAAGGAACAAACAATGACCCGAAACAAACAAACGGATAATAAAAGTGAATTGAAGTGAGCTGACGGTTAGAGGGAGACCTTTGTGGAATGAAATTGGAAAACCCTTTACACACAAAATGGGTGGTAGAAGTTTGAAACACTCTTCCTTAAATGACAATTGATGCGAGATCAATTGTTCATTTTAAATCTGGAATTATTACATTTTTTGTTCACCAAAGGTATTAAGGGATATGGGGAAAAGCTATGGGGATACACGGAGTTAGTTATGGATCAGTCATTTAACGTTGAAACAAGCTCGAGGGGCAAAATGACCAACTCTTGTTCCGATGTTACTGTTATCTAATGTTGCATTGTACAATCATCCTTTTTTGTCTCTTATTCTCCACCCTATCACAGACCCCTCGTCCTCTCCCCACCACCCCATTTTCCCAAGCTGGTCCCACAATTATTTTCTTTTTTTTTCTTTTATAAATTTAGAGTACCCAATTATTTTTTCCAAGAAAGGGGCAATTTAGCATGTCCAATCCACCTAATTTGCACATCTTTGGGTTGTGGGGGTGAAACCCACACAGGCATGCGGAGAATGTGCAAACTCCACACGGACAGTAACCCAGGGCCGGGATTAGAACCCGGGTCCTCAGCGTCGCAGTCCCAGTGGTAACCACTGGGCCACATGCCGCCCTGGCCCCACAATTTAACGAGATTTTAAATATGTATTTATTAATTCATGGGATGTGGTGCCACTAGCTAGGCCTGCATTATTGCCATTCTTATCAATGGTTAACAAAAATCACAATTGTTATGGAACAGATGGGAAGCAATTTCCGGGGCTGGTTTAGCTCACTCAGCTAAATCGCTGGCTTTTAAAGCAGGCCAGCAGCACGGTTCGATTCCCATACCAGCCTCCCCGGACAGGCGCCATAATGTGGCGACTAGGGGCTTTTCACAGTAACTTAATTGAAGCCTACTCGTGACAATAAGTGATTTTCATTTCATTTTTCATTTGGCCCCTTGTGTCTGCACTAGCTTTCTGAATGAGCATCTCACCTAGTCCCATTCTCCTGCTTCTCCCTGTAACCTGACACATTCTTCTTTATCAGATAACAGTCAAATTCCCTTTTGGATGACACCCAACCTACCTCTTCTAGGGTCTTCAACCTCCCCTCACCCCTCTTATGGGCAAGGCATCCCCAGGACCTCCCCGGCACAGGCAATCGGGCACTTTGGCACTGCCGGCCTGGCACCCCGGCACTGCATGGGTGACATTGCCCAGGTGGCAGCAGGAATGCCAGGGTAATACTTGCTTTTTCTTTCAACTTGCTACTCTCTAACTTCCTTGGTTAGCCATGCTTGGTTTTTCCCTCTCTTTGAATCTTTCCTCCGTACTGGGATATTCATGAATTATCTCCTTAAATATTGCCACTTTGTTTACTGTCTTTCCTGCTAATTTATCTGCCCAGTCCATTTTAGCCAGTTCCATCCTCATTTAATTGTTGTTCCCTTTTGTTTAAGTTAAACACAGTTGTTTCTGACCAAAGTTTCTCACTCTCAAATTGAATATTAAGTTCTATCATGTTATGATCACTACTTCCTCGGGGATCTTTCACTTGGGTCATTTATTAAACCTGCCTCATTATCCATTACTGGATCCAAGATGGCCTGTTCCCTAATTGGTTCCATGACATATTGCTCCAGGAAGCAATCCCTTAATGCACTCTGGTCTGGAATCATAACAACCTTGATTATCCTTTAAAACTTTTTTCTTTCTTTTTAAATTTAGAATCGATTCATAGAATTTACAGTACAGAGGAAGGCCATTCAGCCCATCGAGTCTGCACCGGCCCTTGGAAAGAGCACCCTACATCATCCCACAACTTCACCCTGTCCCTGTAACCCAGTAACCCCACCTAACCTAAGGGCACTTTAGCATGGCCAATCCACCTAACCTACACATTTTTAGACTGTGGGAGGAAACCGGAGCACCCGGAGGTAACCCACGCAGACACTGGGAGAACATGCAGACTCCGCACAGACAGTGACCCAAGCTGTGAATCGAACCTGGGACACTGGAGCTGTGAAGCAACAGTGCTAACCACTGTGCCGTTGTGCGAGTACCCAATTATTTTTTTCCAATTAAGGGGCAATTTAGCGTGGCCAATCCACCTAACCTGCACATCTTTGGGTTGTGGGGATGAAACACGCGCAGACACGGGGCGAATGTACAAACTCCACACGCACAGTGACCCAGGGCCGGGATCGAACCTTGGTCCTCAGTGCCTTAGGCAGCAGTGCTAACCACTGCATCACCACGCCGCCCATCCCATCAATCTTAATTAACCTAATCAACATGAAGATTAAAGTCACTCATAATTATTGGACTATTCTTTTTTTACATGCTCCTATTATCTGTTGAGTTATACGCTTTCCTATAGTGTGGCTACTACTGCCAATGTCTTCTTTCCATTGCTGTTTTTTACCCTCAAATGGACTCTGCATCATATGAATCTAGATTGCCTCTCGCAACTGCCTTCATTTCATCTCTTTTTAACAGTGCTGCCCCACCACCCTTACCTGCCCCCCCCCCCCCCCCCCCCCCCCCCCCCCCGTCTCTCCGAAAGGTCAAAAAGGCTGAATATTAAGATCCCAGTTTTGATGGCCTTGTAACCATGTCTCTGTAAAGGTTATGAGATCATATTCATTTACCAAATTTGCGACGTCAGCTTGTCTACCTTATTCCGAATGCTTCATGCATTAAGCTTGCGTTTAGGCTTGCCTTTTTGCCATTTTTAATCCTAACCTCTTTGTACTGTGGCCCTATTTGCCCCTCGCCCTTGTAATGGATGTAGGAATTTCAGATATATTGTATTTAGTGCAGTAAGAGTTAAAAGCCTGGGTTAAAAGCCTGTCGATGCAACATCGTGGGCCGAAGGGCCTGTACTGCGCTGTATCGTTCTATGTTCTAGTGTGTGACTGCTGCAGTCATGTTCTAAAAAATCCTGGTTTGAAAGACAGCATTCACTTTTTGGAGACAGCAATGCAATTAAAGCATCATAGAAATAAGATCATAATTCATTTCAGCCATGCATATTGTTTGCTAAAGTTGGGCTAATGGAACTTTGTTTATGGAAAGAGGGTAGTAGAAAATTAGTGACCGTGTTTGGCCGTAGTAAGATGATGTAACTAATGGGAGGAGCTGGAGCTGCACCAGGTCTCGAACAGGCAGGCAGAGTTTAATTTTGGCTAGAAGGTGAGGTGAGATGGTTTCTGAAGAATGCAGCCAGACATTCCGCATTTGAAAAGATGGCGCCGGTTGTGCTGGACGTGCCCACCCCGACCCCACAGCCCACCTCCTGGATACCCCCCACTACTCCCCCCAGCCCTGGCAGAAGCACCCTCCCGGCCTGCGGCACGACTCTTGGCGGAGTATTGCGGTGCTGGACACTGTCCGCTCGCCCTCGCTCTCTCTCTGCAGCGCCACGCCAGGCACACGACTGCTGAGACCAAATATGGCCTGTGCCGTTGGGAACTCAGCCCATTGGAGGCAGAGCTTCGTGGGTGGGCCCAATAATGACATTCAAATGGGTTGAGACTGCGCGTGGCGCGTCTCTTGATGCCAATTTGGAGTGGGCAGAGCATTGCGACCCGGCGTCAAATCCGCAATTTCAGTGTCGGGAGCCATTCTCCGCCCAATGGCCATTCCCAATTTTGACTCTGGGTAATGGAGAATCCCGCCCATTGTCTTTATGGTAAAGTTAGTAATACCGTGTTAGTAATAAAGTTTGTTTCAATTGTACATTGGACAATCTAACCATGTACTTTGCTTTAAAAAAAAAAAAAAAGTTTTTCTTTATGTTGTCTCTGGTTTCTTTACCATTTTTCACTGCCCTCTAGTTCTCTACCTTTCTGCCATTGGGAACAATTCATTTCTATTTACTCTGTCCAGTCCCCTCATGATTTTAACACTTCTATCAAAATTCCCCACAACCTCTAAGCAGAACAGCCCCAGCTTCTCCAATCTAACGATGTCGCTGACGTTTCTCATTCCTGGAACCATTCTTGTAAATCTTTTCTATACTTTCTCCATTGTTTTTGTATCCTCCCTAAAGGATTGGGCGCAATACTCCAGTTGAGGCCAAACCAGTGTTTTATAAGGAGTCGCCATAACTTTCTTGCTCTTTCTACGCTATGCCCCTATTCACAAAGGACAGAATCCAGGGTGCCTTATAGGTCAAGCAAAATACTGGCCCTAATACTGACCCTGGGGAGCCCCTGTATCTACCTACCTCCAGACTGAAATCCAACTCTTCAACAGTAATCGCTGTTTCCTGTCACTCAACCAACTTCATATCCAAGCTGCCACTGCCCCATTTACCCCATAGCCATCAACTTTACTGACAAGGCTACCACATGGCACTTGCCTTGGCAAATGCCTTTTGGAAATCCATGTGCACCACATCAAACACATTATCATAATCAACCCCCTCTGTTGCATCCTGCAAAAACTTATTCAAATCAGTTAAACACAGTTTGCCTTTAACAAATCCAGGTTGGCTTTCCTTAATTAATCTACACTTGTCCCAAGTGCCTGTTACTTTTGTCCCATATTATTGTTTCTAGAACTTTTCCACCAATGAGAAGAAACAATTGTGATCCTTGCTAATGTTTTCTTTCTGCTTTGATTGATGATTGCAGGTGATTGTGGAGCTCACCCAAGAGCGGGACTACCTACAGGTTCAGCAGCAACTCCCAAGTCCCGTCAAGTCCTCGAGTCCTGACTATTCAACTAGTCCCAATGGGAAACTCAGCAAAGAGGAGAAGCAGCACCTCGCGGTGGACTTGGCGGACACCAAGGCAAAACTCCGGAGGATCAGACAAGAACTGTTAGTATCCACAAGGACTTGCTTCGATTATACACCTGGGGCATGGCATAGCTCAGGGGTAGCACTCACACCTCTTCATCAGAAAGGCAGAGGTCCAAGTCTCATTCCAGAGACTTTCTTTTTTCTTTTGTTTTCTTTAAATTTAGAGTACCCAATTATTTTTTCCAATTAAGGGGCAATTTAGCGTGGCCAATCCACCTACCCTGCACATCTTTGGGCTGTGGGGGTGAAACCCACGCAGACACTGGGAGAATGTGCAAACTCCACACGGGCAATGATCCAGGGTCGAGATTCGAACCCGGGTCCTCAGCGCCGTGAGGCAGCAATGCTAACCACTGTGCCACCATGCTGCCCCTCATTCCAGAGACTTGAGCTCAAAACCTAAGTTATCACATTACGAGCACCAGTACCACATTCAAACACAAGCAGATAGTTAGAAGGCTGTCTGGTTCATCCAACCTGCTGCACAGATTCGTAATACCGTTTTTGTCACAGTTTTTACATTCTCCACCCCACCTGAAACAATGAGATCCCCCCCCCCCCCCCGGAGAGACAAGAAAGCAGGCTCAGAAACTAAAGCCAATGTTTATCTGGGAAATTTCTAGTCCAGGAAAAGGCATTAGACAGAATTTGCAGGTTTTTTTTTGGAGGGGAGGGAGTGGGGGGGGAGGGAAATCCCACCTTCCTAAAAATCCTGGCCACTACCCCTGTTTCCTCCAGTTCCTTTTGTACCAAGGGAGTGCTGTACTGTCAGAAGTGCCGTCTTTCAGATAGAACATAGAACAGTACAGCACAGAACAGGCCCTTCGGCCCTCGATGTTGTGCCGAGCAATGATCACCCTACTCAAACCCACGTATCCACCCTATACCCGCAACCCAACCCCCCTTAACCTTATATTTTTTAGGACACTACAGGTAATTTAGCATGGCCAGTCCACCTAACCCGCACATCTTTGGACTGTGGGAGGAAACCGGAGCACCCGGAGGAAACCCACGCACACACTGGGAGGACGTGCAGACTCCGCACAGACAGTGACTCAGCCGGGAACCGAACCTGGGACTCTGGAGCTGTGAAGCATTTATGCTAACCACCGTGCTACCGTGCTGCCCCGATAGGGGTGTTAAGTGGAGGCCTCAGTTCGCCCGCCCCACCCCCCCTCCCCCCTCCCCTCCCCCCTCCCCTCCCCCCTCCCCTCCCCCTCCCCCCCCCCCCCCCCCCCCCCCCCCCCCAGGTGGGTATACATGCAACAGTATTCTCAGCACAGTGACACAGCGGTTAGCTCTACTGCCTCAGCTCAAGGGTCCCGGGTTCAATTCCAGCCTTGGGTGACTGTGTGGAGATTGCAGTTTCTCACCATGTCTGCGTGGGTTTCCTCCGGGTGCTCCGGTTTCCTCCCACAGTCCAAAGATGTGCAGGTTAGGTGGATTGGCCACACTGAATTACCCTTAATGCCCAAAAGGTTAGGTGAGGTTACGGGTATAGGGTGCAGACTGTTCCCAAGGGTTGGTGTAGACTCGATGGGCTGAATGGCTTCCTTCTGCACTGTAGGTGCTCTATAATTCTATTGTATGACTAAGATGAGGTGATTCCTCCACAGTGCCCCAAACACTCAGCAGGTCAGACAGCAGGAATGCAGAAAGAAACAGCTAATGATTCAGGTCAATGACGTTCTGACGAAAGGTCAGCGACCTAAAACTCTTAACTTTCTCTCTCCAAAGTTGCTGCCAGGCCCCCCAGGTATTTCCAGCATTCCCTGTTTTATTCCAGGTTTCCAGGATCTATAATATTTTCCTTTTGTAATAGCTGCAAACGTAACTTTGGTACAGCGTGTAAGGTGCTATACAAATGCAAGCTCCTACTCTCCTGGATCTTGTCCTCATTATTATTGCAATACAGGTTCCGGAGACTACTCGATATAAACAGCACATTAAAGCTGGCACCTTGATAATTATAATGTTGAGTCAGAGGTTTGGCAACCTCATTGATGTTCAATTGTCTGATGTTCATTATTTACAGTATTGGGTTACAGGTATTTATGATGTCCAATTTCTATTGGCTAAGGACTGTAGCGAAACCCACACAAGAAGCAAAGCTTCTGTTCACTTCATTACAAAGACATTGCAAATGCAGCAAGAGCCATAATTTAGACATTCCTGATTGCCCATGCAAGGTGCTGAATTGCCAAACTCTTCTTTTCAAACTGCCACATGCGCTCTTAAAGTAATCAACTATTCAATGCCCAGTGAACACTGCTGTTATCGAGCCTGCACCTGCTCACTGGTCATTGTCCACTGTGGTGGAGTTACCATACAGGCAAATCTGTGCATACGTCTCAAAGGCATGATGAAGGATTTTGGCGGGAGTTGTCTGCAAGACGGATTGCATTTCATAATGCACGACGCAATCTTAAACACAAAGTGCTTTCTCTTTTCACAAACATGTTTCCTTTCTCCTGAAATGTATCCCAGGGAAGAAAAGGCCGAGCAGCTCGTAGACTCCAAGCACGAGGTGGAACGGCTTGACCTGGAGTTACAGAGGTTACGGCAAGAGGTAAGGAGAGCTGCCCGGGTGCCCCCTTTGGCTCCAGGTGTGGACGCACCGTGGCTCGTGTACTCGCTTCTGAGTCAGTAGTTTGTGCACGCAGGTCCCACCACAGATAATTGAACCCCAAAATCCATTGGCATTTCTAGTGCAGTACCGAGGGAGTGCCACACTGTCAGAGGTGACATCTTTTGTATGATGTGGAGATGCCGGCGTTGGACTGGGGTGAGCACAGTAAGAAGTCTTACAACACCAGGTTAAAGTCCAACAGGTTTGTTTCAAACACGAGCTTTAACCTGGTGTTGTAAGACTTCTTACTATCTTTTGTATGAGCATTAAATAGAGTCCCGTCATCCTTCCCCGGATGTAAAAAATTTCTATTTCAAAGAAACACCAGGTACTTTTTCTTGATGCATTAATCAATATTTATCCTTCACCAACCTTGTTATCTGGTCAGTCTCACAGATGTGTGTAAATTGGCCGCTGATATCTGTACATAATAGCAGTGATTACATTTCTAAAATACTCTCATGACTGTAAGATACTTTGGGATGTCCTGAGATCGTGAAAGGTGCTATAGAAATGCAAGTTAGTCTTTTTCATGACTCAGACTGGTGCTGAGCATTGAGACCAGAACATCTGGGGCGGCACGGTGGTGCAGTGGTTAGCACTGCTGCCTCACGACGCCGAGGACCCGGGTTCAATCCCGGCCCCGGGTCAATGTCCACATGGAGTTTGCACATTCTCTCCGTGTCTGTGTTGGTCTCACCCCCACAACCCAAAGATGTGCAGTGTAGGTAGATTGGCCACGCTAAATTGCATCCGATTGCCCCTTAATTGGGAAAAAAAATAATTAGGAACTCTAAATTTAAAAAACAAAGACCAGAACATCTTTGATGCCTCACTCTACTGTGAGCTGGCAGGTTTCAGCTCCGTGACGTTCGGGTTAGGAAAGGAAATTGGACAAGGTGTCTGTCCGGACATTTCTGTTGGATAAGGGGCTCTGGCGTCACTGCTCAGAGAATCAATGAGCTTTCCAACATGTCGACTCAATCACGAATAATGCCAATGTGTGAAAGTTGTTAAGGGAGCTGCTGATGCCTGTTGACCCATGACCCAGCAATGCTGCCCTTAAAGCCCATACTCTGAGTTGACTGACTTCAATAAAGAAAAATCAAGGTGATTGTCAGTCTTTATTACTGATGCAATATGCAGTCTGTAACATCCTATACTGGAGTCCTTTTCCATAACACTCAATACACCTCACCCCTTTCTGCTGTCCCAATGAACTTTCTCACTCCCCTCCCCACCACCTTCAAAACTGTCTGAAAAGCTGTCTCTTTGACCTTCCCTTCAGCCAACCATAGAATCCCTACAGTACGGAAGGAGGCCATTCTGCCCATCGAGTCTGCCCTCTGAAAGAGCACCCCACCTAGGGTTGGGCCCCCCGTAAACCCACCTAACTTTTTGGACACTAAGGGGCAATTGATCAAGGCCAATCCACCTAACCTGCACATCTTTGGACAGTGGGAGGAAACGGGAGCACCCGCAGGAAACTCAAGGAGACATGGGAGAACATGCAGACTCCGCACAGACAGTCACCCGAGGCCGGAATTGAACACGGATCCCTGGCGCTGTAAAGCAGCAGTGCCACCCACCTCCCTGTTCTAACTATTGCTTGATGTACAGTTACACTGTGATACGCCTTGTAACATTTCACTATTTACACCACAGAAACAAGCTATTCAACTTGGTCCATTTCAATGTTTAAGCTCCACACGAGTCCCCCCTTTCCCTATTTTGTCTCGCCCGATCAAGATACTCTCCTATTCCCTGCTTCCTTAACTTCTCCTTGATCCACGTGATTGTGGGTTCTGCATTCTAACCACTCTCTGGCTAAAGAATGTGAAATGTACCACGTAAGTTTACTTTATCATTATCGTGTTTGGATTCTCATTGTCCTCCAAAGTGGAAAAGGAAGGGGAATATGGATTAAAAGCAAATTCTTTTGGATCTTGCACAGAACATGCAGTTGAGTACAGAGGCCCGCTCAGTTAGAGCGTATCGGGATGAGCTGGACTCGCTAAGAGAGAAAGCAAGCCGAGTCGACAGGCTGGAGAACGAGCTCATTCGGTGCAGGGAGAGGCTACACGATGTGGATTTCTATAAGGCCAGAATGGAGGTGAGCCGCCCCTCTTAATCCTTTTGATTCATGGTAGAAATGAAAAATGAAATGAAAATGAAAATCGCTTATTGTCACAAGTAGGCTTCAAATGACGTTACTGTGGAAAAACCCCTAGTCGCCACATTCCGGCGCCTGTTTGGGGAGGCTGGTACGGGAATTGAACCGTGCTGCTGGCCTGCCTTAGTCTGCTTTAAAAGCCAACTATTTAGTCCTGTGCTAAACCAGCCCCATAGAAGATGTTGAGAACACTGTCCCCAGACAAATTGGAGATGATTGGGTAATTTAGCAGTCCCATCACTGCTGGAAGTGGCTGAGATTGGGTTTTACACACCCTGTGTAACCATCCTCCACTTACTACGCACATTGTTGGAGCAATCACCCTGCTTTTATCAGAATTTGCTGCAGTTTTGATCATGTGTTCCATTTGCTGCAGTTTGTTGAAACCCTCTTGAAATAGACTCTGTAGACTGTTTGAACAAACTTTGTTTGCTATCGAATTGACTGTTCGATCAGGTTCCTGCTGTGAATCCTGCCCCATCTTTCCTGCCTAATCTTTGTCTTTGCACCCTTTCTTAGGGGCGGCACGGTAGCATTGTGGATAGCACAAATGCTTCACAGCTCCAGGGTCCCAGGTTCGAATCCCGGCTTGGGTCACTGTCTGTGTGGAGACTGCACGTTCTCCCCGTGTGTGCGTGGATTTCCTCCGGGTGCTCCGGTTTCCTCCCACAGTCCAAAGATGTGCAGGTTAGGTGGATTGGCCGTGATAAATTGCACTTGGGGTCCAAATTGCCCTTGGTGTTAGGTGGGGTTGCTGGGTTATCGGGATAGGGTGGAGGTGTTGACCTTGGGTAGGGTGCTCTTTCCAAGAGCCGGTGCAGACTCGATGGGCCGAATGGCCTCCTTCTGCACTGTAAATTCTATCTATCTATCTATCTCCCACACACTACTGTGCAACTCATTCACTAGCATGCCTGCTCAAAATTCTACCTCCAGTACTGAAACGTCAGATTTGACTCAAAATGTTAACTCTATTTCTCACTGCACACATGCTGCAGGCGTGCTGTATATATTCAGCACTTCCTATTTTATTTCAGATTCTCAGCATCCACAGTATTTTGCTTCTATGGTCAAGATATTTTAGTATTGATTTTATTTTTTATAGTTCGTTAGTTCCAAATAAATACAGCACAGTTAATTTCTGTTACGCCACATCACTCTACGCAGCGGATTGTGTATAGCAACCAAACGACCATAAAACCTCCCCTTTCTATTTCCAGAACATTAATTAGAAAATTGAAGAATAACGTTCATGAAAATCCCCTCTTTATGTTGCATCTTGTTTTGCGGGTAGCGGGAGCTAGGTGAATGCCGGCATTAAATCTAAAACTGCTTCAAAATAATCTTGATAATATAACACCATCAACGCTCAGAGACTTGTTTTGTCAGGGTCGAGGGTGGAATCAGGAAATCTAAGCTCCAAAGTTTTCTCTTGGCAGATCAAATGGGACACAATATGGAGTTCATATCTAATCACGTCACAACTTTGTGTGGATGGGTACAGCAGTTGCATAGGCCAAGATTTTACAGCCTTTTCTGTGCCCCCCCCCCCCCCCCCCCCCCCCCCCCCCAATGGCACTTGCCCTTTAAATCTTGTTCTGCGCAACACTAATATCCTGACGGCTGGGAGGGGCCATAAAATCCTGGCCACAGATTCTACATCACCGAAACAGACCATTTATTGATCCACCACATTTTAAAAATCTAACTCTCTCTGTTCCCTTATCCCTCATGCATGTATCCAGTTCCTCTTCAATGTGTCAATGCTATTTACTTCAGTTACTCCTTGTGGGCATGAGTTCCACATTCGATGCGCTGGCTAAAGAAGTAACTTCTGTTGGATTAACTGGTGACTGCTGTTGGCTCCCGTTTATGTTGCTGAATCCCTTCTCCAGAAACTGTTCAGTGTTCAAATTCCCACGTGGCAGTTTTCAATTTTTAAATGAGCCTCAAAGTTTTTCTTAAATGTTTTTTATTGAGTTTTTGAACAGAGTATGTTTGCCGTTATCTACACAGGATATGAATATATATATTATATAAGAAGGACACACACAAACTTATCACAAAAAAAGTAATAATAAAGAAATAAAAAATCAAATAAAGTAACTGGTAAGGTATTATGCACCAGCTCAACAGCAGCAACTCTGTACCCTTGGCAAAATTATTTACAACACATAAGTAGGCATCCGTTTGTGGGGTTGAAGTAAACTGTCGATGGTAGCCATGATGTGGAGATGCCGGCGTTGGACTGGGGTGAGCACAGTAAGAAGTCTTACACCACCAGGTTAGAGTCCAACAGGTTTGGACTCCTGTTGGACTCTAACCTGGTGTTGTAAGACTTCTTACTGAAGTAAACTGTGGCTTTAATTGGCTTACAACTGAGCCTGCCTGCGACTCTACTGAACTGAGGGCGGACTCGCAGGACCGCAGCATTTATACTTCCTGCTGGGGGTGGAACCAAGGGCGGAGCCCTGTTCATGCCCTCATCTCCCCCTGTGGGCAGAGCCGCGCAACGGCTTACCGTCAGTCCAGTCTCTTGCGGCTTTTGTTTTTTTCCCCTGTTTGTACCTTTGGGTGAGCGCTGCATGCGTTCTTTCTTTTTTTTGTCCCACAAGAATAAAAAAGAAAAAAAATAGCCCCCCCCCCCCCCCCCCCCCCTCTTCCCGGACTAAACAAACAAAAGAAAACCCCTGAAAGTTTAGTCCTTTAGCGGGAGCTGCCCCCTGCATGTCTTTCCCCCTACAGAGCTCCACCGGCATGGGCCTAGAAGTTTAACGGCGATGGCAAACCCTCAGCTAGTCCACTGATGAATGTCAGAGCTGGCTCAATGTGACTTCAGTACTCCCACTGATGCGGCTGGCCCATAACCGCCCCCAAATGCATCGAGCTGTTTCAGTTTGAGACAAGCCAGTGATGGGAACCTGGCCAGCGACATCCACACCGCAATAATGATGAAACATATGGTATAACCCTAACACTAACACTAACACTAACCCTAACCCTAACACTAACACTAACCTTAACACTAACCCTAACGGTTAGTGTGTCCCCGGAATCCCAATTACGATCAGAGCAAGTGATTCGTAATTGTTCATTTCGCCTGTCTCCACTATGTAACGGTGATAAATGTATAAATTAATAGTGCCAGATTTTATCAAACCGCTCGCCTTATTTTGTTGGGTCATTGTTGTTTGTCCCTCCATTTGAGGGTGACGTCTGCTCGGGGTCATGCCTTTCTTCCATGAGGCTTCATGTGACTGGTCAGGCCAACCCTCAACCCACAAATTCAATATTGGACGCTATCTACATTCCATAGGTAAAGGAATTCAAGGCATATATCATCTCTGGATAGTAGTTTATTTGAAGACATTTGTTCATTATCTTTGCAAGCAATAAATACATTATAAATTTGCATATATTATACACCTATGGTTTGTGCTACGTTTCTGGGCAGGTCACCCCACATGGTAGTGCAATCTGGACTGTAGTAATGGCCTCCTCTTTTCGTCTTCTCTGCCTCCACCCTGCCTGGGCATTAAGGAGTTTGGACTCGCAGCTTGATGGACAAGTTGTAGGCATTTTAAAACTCCCTTTGAAATGTGGCAGCATTAACGATTGGGCGGAGCTTGCCACCTGCAGTTTGTGTGTGTGTGCACACATTCCTCATTCTTTGACTGTTTTTCTATTCGGCGGGATTTCCACTTACATCAATATGTTAGCTCGAGGATGTGATCCTTTTTCTAAAACAAAATATGTCTTGGGGTTATATATTTCACCAGAGGACAGACTATTCTGGGCAGATAGTGAGCAACAAAACAGGGTCAGGTAAAACAGGTTGTACAAATGAGAAATTAATTTAAGGCACCAACTGCTCGTTTTTCGATAATTGAACCCAATATTTGTGAAATAAGCAGAAAGTGGAGGACACAAGAAAAAAAAAAACAGGTTCTAATGGATCCAAACACAGTGCAGTGTCAGCTTGGCACAGCTGTGCTCAGCCACAACACAATGAATGATATTAATTTGGCAACTGCACAACCAGAAAGAACCTGCCAATTTCATTCAATCAGAAACAAAGTGTGGTGTCTCACACCGCGTCGAGGGAGGGTCACTGATTAAACAATGGGATTGAGGGAGGGTCACTGATTAGACTGAGATTGAGGGAGGGTCACTGATTAGACTGAGATTGAGGGAGGGTCACTGATTAGACTGAGATTGAGGGAGGGTCACTGATTAGACAGTGAGATTGAGGGAGGGTCACTGATTAGACTGAGATTGAGGGAGGGTCACTGATTAGACTGAGATTGAGGGAGGGTCACTGATTAGACTGAGATTGAGGGAGGGTCACTGATTAAACAGTGAGATTGAGGGAGGGTCACTGATTAGACTGATTGTGGGAGGGTCACTGATTAGACTGAGATTGTGGGAGGGTCACTGATTAGACAGATTGAGGGAGGGTCACTGATTAAACAGTGAGATTGAGGGAGGGTCACTGATTAAACAGTGAGATTGAGGGAGGGTCACTGATTAAACAGTGAGATTGAGGGAGGGTCACTGATTAGACTGAGATTGAGGGAGGGTCACTGATTAGACTGAGATTGTGGGAGGGTCACTGATTAGACAGTGAGATTGAGGGAGGGTCACTGATTAGACTGAGATTGTGGGAGGGTCACTGATTAAACAGTGAGATTGAGGGAGGGTCACTGATTAGACTGAGATTGAGGGAGGGTCACTGATTAGACAGTGAGATTGAGGGAGGGTCACTGATTAGACAGTGAGATTGAGGGAGGGTCACTGATTAGACAGTGAGATTGAGGGAGGGTCACTGATTAAACAGTGAGATTGAGGGAGGGTCACTGATTAAATAGAGATTGAGGGAGGGTCACTGATTAAACAGTGAGATTGAGGGAGGGTCACTGATTAAACAGTGAGATTGAGGGAGGGTCACTGATTAAACAGTGAGATTGAGGGAGGGTCACTGATTAAACAGTGAGATTGAGGGAGGGTCACTGATTAAACAGTGAGATTGAGGGAGGGTCACTGATTAAACAGTGAGATTGAGGGGATAGTGTTCCTGCTGATTAAATAATTGACTCTCATAACCTGCAGGGGTGGGAACTGCATTTCTCTTGTCCCTTGTGGAATATGGGGTTCCTTACTAAGGGGTTGGGGGAAGCTGAATTAACATGGCATGTAAATTCAGTCAGTTATGGACCAGGCTGCTCAAACCCAGTTGGTTACCACCAGGAGCAGTGTACCTTAAGCCTTGTAAATATACCTTTGTTTCATTTAATACAACTCTGTGTGGATTGCCCGTGTCTTCACAAAGGACCCTCCCTCTTGAAATGGGGCAAGTCAGTGCTAACAGTCATGTGAGACTGACTGGGTGGAGAGCTGTCCCTCCTCTGGTTGCATTGTGACATAAGCAGATATGGACAGTTTGTGCAGTGTTCTCATCTTTGTTGTCGATAGTCTGACAGCGCCATTATCAACTGGCTCTATGCCAAGCTAAATAATAAGTAGTTAGCTGCTGCAGCCTTTAAGAGAGAGGGCACAGTGTAAATTAAAAATGGCGTTTGCATGTGTGTAAATGTATAAATGCATTTGTTGTCTATGGAATCTGCTGTGTAGAAACTGGCCAGCTGGGCTCTGCTGGTGTTTAAACTCCTCCTGAGCTCCTCTCATCCTTCATTATACCCTGTCAGGAACCATTCTCTTGCTTTCTCTCTCATGTGTTTATCCAGCTTCCCCTTGTATAATAATGAAATTCACCCCAACAACTCTTGTGCCAGTTGTTGCTCTACATTCTAATCACTCTCTTTGTAAAGGCGGTTTTCCTGAATTCCCGATTTGGATTTGAGAGCAAATTTAGTTTCTGAGTTGAAATAGTAGAACTGATTTTAACACTCGATGCTGATGTATAATGAGTGGTCACAGACTATCAACCTACTTCGAAAGGTGGGGACATTGGTGGGTTGATGGTGGTCAAAATCAGCAGCACCAAAAGTTAAAATTGGCCTTAATATCCACTGTTGTGGTTTTAGCTGAAATTTGGATCTACAAACCAGGCCAAAGCTCCAGTGTCGTGAGGCGTGAGTGCTACATTGTCAATTTCCGGTCGTTCACACTGGCGGGATCTTCCCGACGAGGGGTGATTTCAACGGGAAACTCCGTTGACAGTGGCTGGACCAGAAGATTCTGCCACTAGCCAATGGCATACCGTGTCCCGCGGCTGTGAAGCACGCGGTGGGCTGCATGCTAAATCCCACCCATTGTTAGCACAAATTCCATCCAGCCTGCCTAGTAACAAACTATTGTTTACAAAGCAGATCTCTCTACGTCCTGGCCAATATTCTGCCTTCAGCCCGTACTGGACTAACAGAAACACAACTAACCAGGAAAAGCAATGGGCAGAATTTTGTGCCCTCCCCCACTGCAAGTTTTGTGGCAGTGGTTTGCCTGTCTCTATCTCAATTGAGGCCTTTAATTGGGTAATTAATTCCCACTAAAGGTCTTCCCTGCAGCTGCTAGTGTTAACTCTTCATGTGGGAAATGTGAGGACCAAACCCGGGCAGAGTTTCGTACTGGGGAGTGGCGGGGGGAGCAGTGCCTGATCGAGGGATTTAGCTGCTCGCCCCGCGCTCACCCCACACACAGCCCGCGCGCGCACACAACAGACTGCACGCGTGTGCGCGCGCACACACACACACACACACACACACACACACACACACACACACACACACGCGTGGAGCAAGTTTTGGCTTCCTGATTTTTGAATGAGATGTGGTTGTCATCGGCATGATTAGCATCTATTGCAGATCCCTAATTGTCCTTGAATTGAGTGGCTTGTTAGGTCATTTCAAATGGCGGTTAAGAGTCAACCAACCATATTGTTGTGGGTTTGGACTTGCAGGCAAGCCAGACCAGGTAGGATGTGGCAGGTCTTCCTCAAAGATGCAACGCAGGGCTCTCACCGGTTTCCAGTCAGTGACCGAGACCCCCATTGGCTCCACAAGATTCCAACCGTTGTAAATAATGCAAAGTTTTGGTACAACTCTCAGATGTCCGCTAATAGCTGAATCACTCAAAGGTACTGTTAAAGGAAGGACAGAGTGGGGTGGTGGGTGTTAATATTCCCGCCCATGGCAAAATCGGGAACGGCAGTTCAGCCTCCTGTTTACACCCTCCTTGCTTTACGCTCCATTGAAGTTAACAGAAAGTAAACTCGAGGAGTGTGAGAGAGGGTGGATGATCCAAATCCATCACTTTCCCACTGGCTGGTTTGGGTACAATTATTCCCTTGGTGACTGGGCTCATGCATGATGGATACAAGAAAAGTTGCACAGGCCACTGCGTTCAGACTGAGTAGGGAGTCGGTACAGAAATGCTCCAAAAATGCAGTATTTTCATTTACTTGGGAATAGGGGAAAGCTTAGAGAATATCTCAACAGGGACTTTAAATGGAACTTCTCTTGTAGGAACTTCGCGAAGACAATATGGTGTTAATCGAGACCAAGACTATGCTGGAAGAGCAGCTGATCGTAGCACGAGCTCGATGTGACAAGCTGCACGACTTGGAGAAGGAGAATCTGCAACTAAAATCCAAACTACAGGACCTTGAAATGGTAAGTGCTGCCCAACATTCTTACGGGACCCAATGGTAATTCTCCCATTGCACTGGGTTAGCTATTATTAAAGGCCAACAATGTGTTAACATCTCAGTATTGAGGTTCTTGATTATGATGTTCTTAAAAGATGCATGAGTATTCTTGAGGATTTATGTTCTGTGGTGAGTCGCTGGTCTTCACTGTGATTATCGTGATGTCTGCTCGTTCTGCACTACATGTGGCTCCAGTTCCACATTCCCTGTCATTTTCCTTCAGCACGGGTGACAGAACCAGAGCGGGTGGATGGAGTTTAGATACGTATCAGCCATGATCCAATTGAATTGTGGAATGAGCTGGTTAGGCTGAATGGGCTCTCCTGTTCCAATGTTCCGCACTGGGAGCTCACACTTGAATCACCCAGGTGGACAGGTTGCAAACAGGAACCGTGAGCCATTGTCACTGGGAGTCGGATTGTCACAACCCTCCAGCTGAGATTGGCTAACTGAGTGTGGAACCGCACTCATCCGCGTGGACCTGATGCAGGGTGCTTTCACTGGTTGATGGTTGGATGTGCTGGGAGGTGGCTGGGTATTGTCTGCTGTCACCCACCTGACACTTGTGCTCTGGCTGAAGGCTCAAGATCCAGACTTATGACAGGTTCTTTTGTTCACCTTCCCTGTTTTGCAGGATCGGGAGACTGATCGGAAACGCATTGAAGAGCTTCTGGAGGAGAACATGGTGCTGGAAATTGAGAAGAAGCAGAGCATGAATGAATCTGCACATCTGGGCTGGGAGCTCGAGCAGATGTCAAAGAGCACTGACCTCCTGGATGGTATGTTTCACCTAATGCTTGGGCAACTGAGTTGTTCAATCATTGATTAAATAGCGGCTAGAGGTCATTGAACTCTAATGCAATGATGCTGGGGGTTGGTGTTTAAGAAAGCAGAGTACAGCAGTGTAGCGATTAGTTTGTGGTACGAGTGATTCAGAGACGTGAACCGGGGATGAGAGTTCATGTGCATCTGTGACAATTTGGGACTTTGAAATCAGTTTTAAAAAGCTGGTGACAATGAAAATGGCCATGGAAACTTTCAGATTGTCACAAAAACGTGGCTGTTTCCCAACTTTCTTTCTGACAATTATTTCACAGGGAATGGGCATTGCTGGCTAGGCCAGCACATATTGCCCATCCCTAATTGCCCATGAGAAAGTGGTGCTGAGCTGCCCTCTTGAACCACTTAGTCCATGTGGAGTTGCTGCACACACGGTGATATTAGGGGAGGGAGTTCTAAGATTTTGATCCAACAACAGAGGGTGTTGCATGACTGGGAGGGGAACTTGCAGGTGGTGGTGTTCACCTTGTGACTGCTACCCTCGTCCTTGTTTTTAGTGGTGGAAACCTGGTCTGGCATAAATGTGACTCCAGTCCCACTCCAAAATGGTTGATCGTTAACTGCCCTCCAAAAAGCCAATTGTGTCACAAATGCTCTAGGGGCAGGACAATATAAATTACGGGCACCATTTAACGCGGGGGGGGGGCAGTTTTGGGCTCTTGTAGCAGTGTGTTTCACGGCACCTGGAGCACCAAAAACTGCCTTGTTATCAAAGAGGCCTCCTTTTTTTTGGCCTCATGAGGAACACACCATCGAGGCCGCACTTGCCTTCATTTCCTGCACTGACAAGCTGAGCTGAGCTCGTCAATGCAGGAAGAGATCAGGGTACCGCTGATCTCAGGACCCACTCGGACACTCCACCACAGCTTCCGGAACCCCCCCCCCCACCCCAAAGCCCCACTTTACCTGTCCCTACCTCATAATGGCAGTGCACTCCTGGACCTGATCCCTGGCAGTGTCAACCTGGCACCCATGCACCTTTGCTTTGGTAGCCTGGCAGTGCCAGGTGACACTGCCAGGGAGGGCCCAGGTGGCAGTGGGAGTGCCAGGGTACCGCCCTGCCCGACGCCTACCCGGGGGCCTCCGATTGCCTGGGAGAACCCTCCCCGGGTGCCGTTATACCTGGTCCACGTTTATGTGCACCAGTACCAAACAACGCCATGGCAAGGTCTCCCGCGTAAAGGGGTTTTATCCTGGGCCTTGGGAGACTCTGGCACAGGCACGTGAGTGAACCTAACTGGTCACTTAAATCTGCCAATCTGGATCCCGTCCAGTGACGGTGAAATCCAGATCGCGACGGGGTCCAAGGTCCAAGAAGATCCCTTGAGGCATCCCCAGCGTCGCAAATCTCGCAGGAGGCCTCTCGCGAGATCTAACGGCCTTGTTGCTTCACGAGTCGGGTGCGATGAGGACATTCGATCGTGTCCTGTCACTTTGCAAACATCCTGAGAATGGAGTAAAATTTAAACAAAGAGTAATTTGAAAATGAAACTTTTACTCCGAACTCCATTGAAATGTTGACCTGCGGCAGTGATTTCAGACAAGAGAGAATTCATTAGAATTCTTATAATGTGCACAACCCCTTGATGGATAAAAATCTTTTATTCCAACACTGAACAACTGCTTGTAGAATGGATGAGAAATGAATTGACGATCGAACAAACATTCCCTTCAGCAATCCCCATTAACAAGCTCCTAATCGGAGCTTAGATCTCTAACAAAGGGCCTTCTCGTTGCTCTGAAAGCAACTGAGCTCTTTAAAGCCTGCAACAAAAAGCTCCTTCGGAATGGAATGACCTAGTTCCCTTTCCGTTCAAAGTGTTGTGAATATCTAGCTCATGGTCCATGTGTTTTGGAGCATAGATTTTGATTTCAGGGATTAAAGTTTAACCACAGAAAAGGGGTAAATGTAACATAAACAAGCTGCACTGTGGAGATCGTCAGAATAAGAAATGACATTCTTATGCCCCCCCCCCCCCCCCCCCCCCCCCAGTTTGTTTAATAAAGTCAGACGAGAAGTGATAGAACAGGTGGGTTTACTTAGCTATGGAGCTATGGGGCGCCATCCAGTGGCCACGCTGCGCCAGAAAAGCAGCTTGTCACAGCGCAGCCTGGCCGATGAAAACCAGGAGACCCCTCTCCAAGGAACCAACCCGGTTCACAACGCCTTGCGGAATCCAACGTGACCTTGTGAGACGTTGCAATGTAAATCCCGCCCACAATGGGCGGGGACATTTTTGGCAAATCTGCATATTGGAGAGAGGCAGTAATCCTCACTCTAATGTGCGGATACCCGAGGCTTTGGGATTCATCCCCTTCACCTCAAAAACCTCAGGTGAGCGCCATTCAGCACTGGTCCCCACAAACGGGGACCAGGAACAGCACTCGAGGGGGGGTCTACCAGGAGCTCAGAGGATCCCAGCTGCATGCACTGCGAGCTCCGGGAAAAACACGCGGCTAAACGCACCTGCTCAGGGACTGTTCCCTTTTGGGGGAATTGCGCCCATGAATTATTAGTTGAATTTAAATTCAACAGCTGCCATGGTGGGATTTGAATCCACGTCCCCAGACCATCAGCCTGGGCCTCTGGATTACTAGTCCAGAAACATTACCATAAATGCTGCATCTACTTGTTGAAACAGTATATACAAACAGATCTCAGATTGTTTAATTTTAGTGTACTTCTGATCTGTCGCGCTGGGGGAATTCATGGTGTCTCATTTTGACTGTCTTTCTCTGCCGTCTCCTCAGAACCATTGAATTTAGTCGCACAGATAAAAGGCCATTCAACCCATCGTGCCTATGTTAACTCTTTGAAAGAGCTCTCCAGTTAGTTGTATTCCCTGTCCTTTTCCCCGTAGCCCTGTAAATATTTGTCCTCAAAGTATTTATTAATTCCCCTTTGAACATTACTATTGAGTTTACTTCCGCTGCCCTTTCAGATAATGCATTCCAGATCATAACAATTTGCTGCATAAAAATATCCTTCTCCCCTCCCCTCTGATTGTTATTCCGATTACCTTAAATCTGTGCCCCCTGGTTACTGGCATGGAAGCAGCTCCTCATTATTTCCTTTATCGATGCTGCTGCTCATTTTTAAACGTCTCTAATAAGTCTCCCCTTGTATTTGATCTTTTTTGCAGCTAGTCGCAAGTCATTTGTTCTCGAGATGAATGAGTCAGCATCAAGCCGGATCCTAAAGCTGGAGATGGAGAACCAGAGTCTGGAACACGATATTCAGAAGCTCCAGCAAAGTTTACTGGCAGTGGACGAAAGCAATGCCAGAATTGTGGAGCTGGAGAAAGAGAGCGAGCTTCTCGCCATAAAGGTTTGAAATATCGGTTGATTGAATCAAACAGCAAGTTCCTTTTGGTTGTTTGCAGAGTACAGATTGTACTAAATCAGCCCGCGCATGCAAGATGTCTACTGGTAGATGTGGTTCTGTGATTGAGCAGCATTTGTTTTTTTTATCTAAATTTAGTGTGCCAAATTAATTTTTTCCAATTAAGGGGCAATTTAGCGTGGTCAATCCACCTACCCTGCACATCTTTGGGTTGTGGGGGCGCAACCCACGCAAACACTGGGAGGATGTGCAAACGCCACAGTGACCCAGGGTCTAGATTGAACCTGGGACCTCAGCGCCGTGAGGCAGCAGTGCTACTCACTGCGCCATTGTGCTGCCCTTGAGCAGCATTTGTTGAACAATCCTGAGTGTGTCAATATCTACATTAACAAAAAGTTGTTATTCTTAAGATAATCAGTTGAGTTTGTGATGTGGCTCATTTATGCTTTTGAGAAATGGCACATTTATATGAAGGGACTCGTTCTCTACAAAAAAAATGAATATGTTCAAGCCTTTTTGAATTACCTTGGATCTTGGGGAGCCAAAAGTTCCCCGTTGCTTTCTCCATGGCAAAGCTCTGACCATCGTTTGATTTTCCAACCAATCAGCACTGTTTCCTCCTGTAATATAAATTGTCGTGATCTTTTGAAATTTGGTATTCTTGAATTTGTCCTTTTAAGTGCAAGATGTGAAGCTTCAGCTACACATCTCTCTTTTCAGCAATATTCAAGGTTTGAAATGGGAATCTGGACATTATGGACATGCAGTCGAGGAAGCCTTGGGCACATCAATCGTTATTGAGCCAAGACATTCAGTGAATATTAATTTCAGGCTGCATTTGAATGTTGCTGAAGCCAAAAGTATCTGTATCCGTCCCACCCCACCATAAGAGATTGCACTGGGGCATTTGAACTTTTACATACTTTATTGGATCAGTGCCTTTCCATTCTCACTCATAGGCAAGCTGGTAGCACACTCACCTTTGAATCTGAAGGTCAGGGGTTTAAGTTGCACAGTCGGAACTTGTAAGCTTAATCCAGGCAGATGGTTCAGTGCAGTACCGGGAGAGTGCTGCAATGTCAGGGGCGTCATCCTTTGATGACACAGTCGAGCTGAGGCCCTACCTACTCTCTTGGGTGGAACTGAAAGATGCCATAGCGCCAGTTCACAGAAGAGCCAGTGAGTTCCACCCAGTGCCTTGGCCAACATTTATTCCTCAACCACTGGCACTAAAACCAGACCTTCTAATCTTTAACACATTACTGTGCATGCAATCCTGCTGTGCACAAATTGACGGCCTACATTGCAACAACAGTTGAAAAACACTTATTTGGTTGTAAAGTGCTTTAGAATGTCCTGGGGTAGTGAAAGGTGCTATAGAATTGCAAACCTTTCTCCCATGTTGACCAAGTCTGTCTCTGATTGCGACTTTCTTTTCAGTTGCGGCAACTTCAGTCCGAACTCGACCAGGAGAAACAGAGTAACCAAGACATGGGCACCCTGAGTGAGGAACTTCTGCAAGACAAAAGCCAGTTAAAGGAACGGATGCAGACTCTCCGAGCTGAAAAAGAGAGACAGGTAAAACGGAACAACAATATTAATAAGCAGCTGCTGTGATCACTTAAGGCAGTTATACTAACAACTGCGCCACTGTAAAATGCATTTTGCTTCTGTTTCCCTCCTCAGAATAAATGTAAGCACATCTTAGCTCCCACCAATCCCATACATCCAGGACCACTGTGCTCGCCAACCTATAATTGTCTCTCTGTCTGACAACACCTCGATTTCCAAACTCTTTTGATTTTGCTTTAATTTGATTAATTTATTGTCACATGTACCGATGTACAGTGAAAAGTATTTTTCTGCGGCTAAGGAAACGTACACACTGCGAACACTGTAGACAAAAACAAATAGTAGATAGTTACAGTGAATGCGGATCTCACTCCTCCCTATCCCAGAAATCACAAGCCACCCAGATCCCTGCAGCTCCTATTCTGGCCTCTTGTGCTTCCCTGACACTCGTGCCACACCAGTGCCAAAAAATGACCATCTCCAACAGGAGAGAATCTAACCATTACCCCTTAACGTTCAATGACATTACATCTCTGAATCCCCCACTATCAACACCCTGGGGGTTACCATTGATCAGAAACTAAATTGGACTAGCCATATAAATAGTGGTTACAAGAGCAGGTCAGAGGCTGCCAATTCTGCAGTGATTAACTCACCTCCTGACTCCCCAAAGTCTGTCCACCACCTACAAGGTACAAGCCAGGAGTACGATGGAATACCCTCCACTTGCCTGGGTGAGTGCAGTTCCAACAGCACTCAAGAGGATCAACACCATCCAGGACAAAGCAGCCAGCTTGATTGGCACCCCATCCACCTACTTAAACACTCCCCCCATCACCTTTGAGTGGTGTACTGTCTTCAAGATGCACTGGAGCAACTCAACAGGGCTCCTTAGATAGCACCTTCCAACCCACACCTTCTACCACCTAGGACAATCACATCACCATCTGCAAGTTCCCCATCAAGCCCCACACCATCCTGACTTGGAAATATATCAATGTTCCTTTATTGTTTCTAGTTCACGGCTCTGGAACTTCCTCCCTAACAGCACTCTGGGTGTTCCTACACCACATGGGCTGCAGCAGTTCTAGAAGGTGGCTGACCACTGCCTTCTCGAGGGCAATTAGGGTTGGCCGAGGCACCAATGCCTCACTTGCTGTGAATGAACACATTTTAGAAAATGGCTTCATCATTAATAGCCCTGCCTCCAGCTGACTAGATCCTAAGCTGTGGAATTTTTCTGGAATGGATATTTGACTGATATTGATTGACACTGAAGTCGTATTCCCCCATTGTCCGTTCGAAAGATATCTGGCCAATAAACTACTCTCATGTTTTTCTAACTGTTCCTTAAAGGAGGTACAAAAGTAGTGTATGTTGGGGTCACCTTCAAGTACTAAAGTTCCATTGCTCTCCTGTTGACTTGCTTTTTGCTCTCGTCTCAGGGTTATAGAATTTCATTTTTATACCCAATTCTTTCTTTCCAATTAAGGGGCAATTTAGTGTGGCCAATTCACCTACCCTGCACATCTTTTTGGGTTGAGGGGGTGAGACCCACGCAGACACGGAGAGAATATGCAAACTCCACATGGACAGTGCCACGGAGCTGGGATCGAACCTGGGTCCTCAGCGCCATGAGGCAGAAGCGCTAACCACTGCGCCCCCGTGCCGCCCTTGAGACATAGAACTTCATAACAAGGAAGGAGACCATTTATCCCATCATGCCTGTGTTGGCCCCTTGAGAGAGCTATCCAATGTAATCACATGCCCCCAGCTTTTCCCCTCGTTACCCCACTAATCAGACAAATTTAAATACAAGTCTAGTTGTCTTTTGGAAGTTCCTGTGGAATCTGAATCCATCAAGCTTCCATGTAACGAGTTCCAGTTCATGACATCTCTGTGTGGGGAAAGTAAAATCCCAGGGGTTAGGACCGTAATTCTGACCTTTATCCTGACACTTGACTCTTCACAGTTTTAATTTTCTTTGGTCTCTGTGACTATTTCTGACACTTTCTCTGATCCCTTCTCTCCAGGTGAAGGAGCTGGAGGAAGAGAATGAACACTTGAAGCAGACAGTCTGTTCTCTCCGGGAACGTTCCCAAATCAACGCAGACGCTCGAGTAAAGAACGTAGAGAAGGAGAACAAAATCCTTCATGAGACTGTCACAGAGACGAGTGGCAAGCTGGCCAAACTGGAGTTTGAAAAGAAACAAGCTCACAAGGAGCTCCTACACTACAAAGAGAAGGAGGAAAAGGCAGAAGAACTGGAGAAAGATGTTCACAAACTTGAGCAAGTAAATGAGCAACTTCAGAAGCAGGTGGCTTCCTTGAAGATTACGAGCGAGAACGTCGGGGTCCTTGAGCAAGAGAATTCCAACCTTGAGTTGGAGAACAGCAAACTCAGAAAGTCTCTCAATAGTTTGCAGAACGTGTCAATCAAGTTGGAAAGTGTAGAGAATGACAATAAACAGTTAGATGAGGAGAACTTGGAGTTGAGGAGGATGGTGGAGACATTAAAGTTCACGAGAACAAAACTAATCAAAGTGGAAATGGAGAACCGAGAACTGGAAAAGGAGAAGGACGAATTGAGGAAAAATGTGGAACTGTTGAGGGCCTCGACTCGGAAATCCGAACGGTTGGAGATTAGCTACCAAAGCCTGGATTCGGAAAACCAGAGACTGCAGCAGTCCCTGGATAACACCAACACAAAGATCCAGCAACTGGAGAAGGAGCTGCAGGAGACCGAGAACGAGAATCACATTCTGCAGAAGAATTTGGAGGAGTTGAAGATATCCAGCAAAAGACTGGAGAAACTAGAAAAGGAGAACAAGGTGATGGAGCACCAAACTGCACAACTGGAAAAGGACAAGAAGACATTGGACAAAGAGAACAAACGTTTGTGGCAGCAGGTGGAACTGAAAGATGCCATCTTGGATGAGAATAGTCTAAAACTATCGAGCATGGAGAAGGAAAAGAGAACACTGGAAAAGGAAGTGGGCAAATACAAGGAAACCACAAGCAAGGTGAAGGAACTGGAAGTTGACAATAAAGAACTGTTCAAGCAAGCTACAATTAATAAGAGGACACTGGTGACGCTGAGAGAGGTTGGTGATAAGCGGCCTTTACTGATGCTGAATGATCCCTCAATTTGATTAGATCTCTTTCACGGGAGTAAATACAGGCGCCTTCTTGTGGTGGTGTGTTACAGTTCACTCGGAGTTTGAGTTTCAGTGGTGGTGAACACTTTTACATGCATGTTGCACTGTGGTTGGCAGCTATGGGATAGTAGAGGTTTCCATTTCTTTCCATCCCACGGCTGGCCAGGAATCTCTCCCACTCTTACCGCCTGCCATTAGCATGCGGTGGAAAGATTTACATGTGATACTTAACTTCTTTGGCCATGCTTGCACCCTTGGCCATTAAGTCCTGGAGTGGGACTCTAACCTGGAGCTTCTGGTTAGAGACAAGGTCACAATCCATTACGCCCCAGAATCTACACCTTCATCTATCAATCCCCAAATGTGTCAAGTGTTGACTTGTCTTGTTTCTGGTTTCCTGATTTAGCCACTGTGGCAGATAGACCATGTACATGTCAAAGGTGATCCCCGGATACCAATTTCAGTCGGTGAGAGGAGGGCCTGTGTTAAGAATACAGACAAGACTCTCATTCCTGACCTCTCCCTGCAACCATAGGGAAGGACAAGGCTGGAGTGGGATTTATCTTTGATAATCCTGCCAATATCACTCTAGACTCTCTGCATGAATATGGAGTGAAGATTGCCAGAGTTAAGCCAACCCCATGTTCTCATTACAGCTTGAGGAGAGAATAGGAAAGAGGGAAAGGGGCAGAAAATCTCTGAACTCAATATGAACAGTTCAACATGAAACTCTCTGTTTTGCTCAGTTGGTTGGACAGCTGGTTCATGATGAAATGAAAATGGCTTATTGTCACGAGTAGGCTTCAATGAAGTTACTGTGAAAAGCCCCTAGTCGCCACATTCCGGCGCCTGTCCGGGGAGGCTGGTACGGGAATCGAACCATGCTGCTGGCCTGCTTGGTCTGCTTTAAAAGCCACCGATTTAGCCCAGTGAGCTAAACCAGAGTGAGGCAGCAGCACGGGTTGAATTCCCGTACCAGTAGAGTTTATTCATCAAGACCCCGCCTTCTCAACCTTGACCCTCACCTGAGGTGTGGTGGCCTTCAGATTAAATCGCCACCATTCAAAGGGGAAAGCAGTCTACGGTCATCTGGGACTATGACAACTTTATTTTCTGTCTAAAGTGTTGAAATCTTTGGAGGGTTTGTGAAGGGCAGACCTGGAGTAAGCGAGACAAAGAAATAAGAGATAGAAGGAAGAGACCATTTTTTGTTTGGAATTTTTGACTTTAAAGCTGGTTTATTTGGCAGGCAAGCTTGACTGGAATTATAACATTTAAGCATGCCTCCCAGACACACTCTTCTAGGTGTTGGAGGGGAGCTCGGGGAGATAGACGACCTGCCAGCAATTGAAGCTGGGACACTGCATGATTGGTAACGTTCTGTATTCAGAAGCTCAAACTGGTGAAATTCTTGATAAAAGTGTGGAGGAAGGCAGTTGCTATTGAGGATGCACAGAATGAACTTGGTAAAATCCAAGTCAGTCGAACAATAGCGGATGAAATTCAATGCTGGTATATATAAAGAAGGAAGGAAAAATGGGCAGCATGTCCAATGAGTGGGTGGAAATGTAATTCAGGGATCCAGAAAACTTTCGGCGACTGCAGTGTTGTAACATGTTCAGCCATGGTGAGCAACAATGAACAGATTGTTGAACTATTGAGATAAAGCAGAAGCGTGTGGGTCAGGTTGAGTTAGAGGAGGTCTATGCTTGCCCAGGCCCAACCCTGAGTACCATGTCCATCTTTGTTATCAAAACCATTCAAACCTGAGAGGTAATATAGTGGTTTAAAAAAAAAAATTGGTTCTGTAGCTGAAAAGCAGTTGATTGAGAAGGAACCTTGTATGTATGAGATAATCCGTGTAGGAAAGGCAACTCCAGAATTGCCAAGGGTTGGGCTGATATGTGAAGAACATCTTGATGGAGAGTGGTTGACACATGAACTTAACGTCTAAGAGGGGTGTCAATATTTGTTGTTGATTTAGGTGGATATATCATCCACATAGACCATAGCAGACCATAGAATTCTGACAGTGCAGTAGGAGGCAATTCGGCCCATTGAATCTGCACTAACCCTCTGAAAGAACACCCCATCTAGGCTCCCCCCTCCGCCCTATCCCTGTAGCCCCACCTAACCTGCACATCTTTGGACAATAAGGGGCAATTTAACATGGCCAATCCACCTAACCTGCACATCTTTGGACAATAAGGGGCAATTTAACATGGCCAATCCACCTAACCTGCACATCTTTGTAATTCCACAACCATCAGATCAGATCTAAACTCTGCATCCAACTGTGAATGGTGGTGGACAGCGAAACAATTCACTGGAGCTGGACGCTCCACAAATATCCCCATCCTCAATGATGGAGGCCAACACATCAGTGCATAAGATAAGGCTGAAGCATTTGCAAAAACTTCAGCTAGAAATGCCAAGTGGACGATCCATTTCGGCCTCCTTCTGGGGTCCCCAGCATCACAGATGCCAATCTTCAGCCAATTCAATTTACTCCACCTGATATCTAGAAATGGCTGAAGGCACTGGATACTGCAAAGACTCTGGTCCCTGACAACATTCCGGCAATAATACTGAAGACTTGTGCTCCAGAATTGGCTGAGCCCCTAGATAAGGCATATAAATACCCGTGGCTGCAAGAGCAGGTCAAAGGCTAGGAACCCTGTGGTGGGTAACTCACCTCCTGACTCCCCAAACTGGCCACAATCTACAAGGCCAAGTCAGGAGTGTGATGGAATATTCCCCACTTGCCTGGATGAGTGCAGCTCCAACAACACAAAAGAAGCTAAGCAGCCTCACTTGATTGGCATCCCTTCCACAAACATTCACTCCCTGCACAACCGATGAACAGTGGCAGCTGTGGGTACCATCTACATGATGCTCTGCAGGAACTCACCAAGGCTCCTTCGACAACACCTTACAACCCCACGACCACTACCATCTAGAAGGACAATGGCAGCAGATACCTGGGAACCCCACCACCTGGAGGTTCCCCTGCAAGTCACTCACCACCCCGACTTGGAAATATATCGCCGTTCCTTCACTGTCGCTGGGGCAGCATCCTGGAACCCCCTCCCTAACAGCACAGTGGGTGTACCTACACATCTTGGACTGCAGCAGTTCAAGCAGGCAGCTCACCGCCACTTTCTCAAGAAGGCAGCCAGGGATGGGCAATAAATACTGGCCTAACCAGCGACACCCACATCCTGCAAATGAATTTTAAAAACCCGACCAGCATAACCCTCTGTTCCCTTTTCCCTCACATGTTTAGCAAACTTCCCCTTAAACATATCTAATGCTGTTCACCGCAACTACTCCTTGTGGTGGTGAGTTTCACATTCTCACTACTCCCGGGGGAAAGAAGCTTCAGAATTCCCAAATGGATTTTTTTTGTTAAATATTTTATACTGATGCTTCTAGTTTTACTCTGCTCACAAGTAGAAACACTCTGTGCCTGTTCTATTGTGCCTGTTCTATAAAACCTTTCACAACTTTAAAGAGTCACTATCGGGTCACCCCCTCAGCCTTCACTTTTCAAGGGAAAAGAGACCCAGTCTGTTTATCCTCTTGTGATAGGTGTAGCCTCGCTGTTCTGGTATCAGCCACATGAATCTTTTCTGCATCCTCCGCCTTCTCTTTTATATGATAATCAGAGCTGTACACTGTACAGTATAAGTGCCTCTTGGGAACCAGAACCTGCTCTGGGTTATTTTCTCTCGACTTCTCTGATTATGTGGATTACCAGTGTGTTAACGTTGGTGAACTTTTAATGTTGGTCTGACCTAATCTGTCCGTCTATGTCCTAGGAACTTGTCCATGAGAAACTCAAGAGCCAGCAGCTGTCCAACGAATTGGAAAAGCTTAATCAGGAGTTGGAGAAAATTGGTCTCACCACCGAGAGACTTCTACAAGAGGAACACAACAACGATGATAAGTAAGACACCTCATTCTATTGGAGTCATTTGATTATACAAGAGTACAGAAGAATACGTCCTCTAGTCTGTCCTCCATTATCTGCCATGCATGTAATGGTTCATAAGTCACCACAGAGCCTATTGAATGTGCACTTCTGGGTCAACTTGTTCCTTTTCAAAGAAAGAAAATTAGTGAAGGATAGAATTGGAGCCAATAATTACTCAATCTGACATTTATTTACAAAGTGAAAAATTAAGAGTCCTCAATTATTTAAAATCTATATCAATGACTTGGATGAAGGGAGTGAATGTATGGTGGTTAGATTTGCCAATGACATCAAAATAGGAAAGTAAGTTACCAAGAGGATGTCGAGAGTTTGCAAGGGGATATAAGCAGGTTAAGTGAGTGGACAAAAATCTGGCAGATGGAGTATAGCGAGGATAAATGTGAACTTGTTCTCTTTGGGAGGAAGATTAGGAAAGCAGTATATTATTTAAATGGAAACAGATTGTAATACTCAAGAGGTACAGAGGGATCTGGGTGTCCTGGTACATGAATCACAACAGGTTAGTCTGCAGGTACAGGAAGTGATGGAGAAGACAAATGGAATGTTTATGTTTATTGCAAGGGGAATGGAATATAAATATATAAATGGAATAGTGGGCAGCACGGTAGCATTGTGGATAGCACAATGGCTTCACAGCTCCAGGGTCCCAGGTTCGATTCCGGCTTGGGTCACTGACTGTGCGGAGTCTGCACATCCTCCCCGTGTGTGCGTGGGTTTCCTCCGGGTGCTCCGGTTTCCTCCCACAGTCCAAAGATGTGCAGGTTAGGTGGATTGGCCATGCTAAATTGCCCTTAGTGTCCAAAATTGCCCTTAGTGTTGGGCGGGGTTACTGGGTAATGGGGATAGAGTGGAGGTATTGACCTTGTGTAGGGTGCTCTATCCAAGAGCCAGTGCAGACTCGATGGGCTGAATGGCCTCCTTCTGCACTGTAAATTCTATGATAAGGCTTAAATCTATGATAAAAGTTGGGAAGCTTTACTGCAGCTGTGCAGGACCTTGGTGAGACCACATCTGGAGTACTGCAGCGGCTTTGGTTTCTTTAATTTAAAAGATATAATTGCTTTAGCAGCAGTTCAGAGAAGGTTCACTCGACCGATTACTGTGATGAAGAGATGAGGACTCTCGCTGGCTCTCTGGCAGGCAGGCAAGACCCTGTCACCTGGATTAAATTACCCCCATATTTCAGACGTATCTCCATTGGCTGTAAAACTGAGGGCATGCAAGATGCTACCTAAATACAGGATCTTTTATTTTTTCTTTCTTCTACTTGCCCCTCTTTTACTGAGTTGTCCCTGGCTTCACTTCTCAGCTTCTTTGCTGTCTTACAAAGAATTTGTTGAGTATTACTGAAAAAAGAGGCATGCTGCTGAAGCTTTTCATTTCGCACTTATCAGGACAAAGGAAAGAATACCAAATTTCAAACAATCACAAGTTTGTACTGTAGGAGATAAGGGGGTGTTCATTGGTTGGCAAGTCAATTCTGATTGGCCACGGTGTTGCAATGGAGAACTATAGGCTCCCCAAGCTTCCGGCTAATTAAAAAAAGCCACAAGGTTTCAACATATTCCTTGGGCGAGATTCTCCGTTAGCCTACAGCAAAACCGGGAAGTGCGATTTGGCGGGGATTAGTTTCCAATGGCAAAACCGCGCAGGCCCGATTTGACGGCAAATCGTGATTCTCTGTCACCTCGAAAACGGCGTCAATACGTTTCACTCCGCACGTACAGTGGTCACTGTTTACATATCGTTAGCGGTCCCGGCCCGGTACTCTCCAGGGCCTCCGCGATTATCCGCCTCCGAGTTCCACATGATGTGCTTCACTTGTGCTTTTATAAATTGTGAATCCTGCGTGACGGCTGCTGAGGGAGAGAGAGGGGGCACGGAAAGTGTCCAACATGGCCATAGTTTGCTGACAGTTGTGCCGCTTCTGCCAGGGCTGGGGGGGACGGGGGGGAGAGAGAGAGTAGTGGGGGGTGGCCAGGAGGTGGTCAGGGTGGGCGGACACGGAGCACCATTGCCGCAGCCGGCAAGGCTGCCATGAAGTTGCGCACACCGCTAACAGCCTGCTTTGGACCTGGTGCCATGGGTCATACCAGTGTCCCCTCGGGGTGCCCTCTCGTCCCAGATGACCCATCAGCTGTATGGGTATGCTCCATCACAATCAGTGCTACCTTTTTTGCTTGAGTGTGGGGAGCGTAATGTGTATGTGCGGCTGCAGCTTGTCAGCCCTGAGTGTCCATCATGGACCCGCCATATCCCGCACCATTTTTCATTGGAATCTATTGTGTTCCACGCGGCACTGGTGCTAGCCCCTCAACGGTTACAGAATCGGTCTGGGTGCGGCGCCGGTTTTTCTGTCGTAAAAATCCACGGCGTCAGCACTTGGTCTCAGAAACAGGGAATCCCACCCCTTTTGTTTGCAGGGAACAGGTCCCTGTGGATGAGCGTAAGAGTGACAAATATGTTGTTTTGAGAGAGAGTGTGTGTGGTGGTGAGACTGTGATGTGTCCTCTGAAGCCACTAGCTGCCAGCTGGGCTGCAGCTGCCCACGGTGGGGTTGGGCCAGCTTGACCCGTGGGTCATCGTCCCGCAATTGGTGTCAGTGTTGCTCATTGATCAGGGGTCTGGAGCAGACCGGCTAAGATTGGAGTGCCCATAATGGAGTGAAGCCTGCCATCTACTGGCCATGCCCCAAAGTGATCAAAAATTACCTCAACAGTTGTTTGGAAGGCACTCACTGTTTTAAAGCGAGTAAACTTCTCTCTTTCACTTGAACATGAATTTAAATGCGGTTGCATCTTTGCACCCTTAACCCCTCTGCAATATCCTCTCCCTGGTCAGCACTGCAATTCTCATTGATCCACCCCCTTTCCTGCCGTTTCCACCTCGAACATCTTGTACCCAGGAATATTTAATATCCCGTCCTGCCCTTTGCTGAACCGGGTCTCCATTAACCCCACTGCATCATATTCGCACATGGTTATCTGCCCTCGCCAATCTTATTTACCACGCTGCGCAATCTGCACAGGACATTGATTATAGTCTTGAGTTTAATCAGTTTGGCTGTGCAGGCACACTGTGATTGATGGTTCTAGCCTCCTGTGACCTGGTTTGATTCCTAATTAATTATTGATGTTGTATTGATCATATAATTAAAGTGTTTGAGTGAGACTGGGCGTACCACAAAAGCAATCAGCACAAATGTTGTTTATGCTACTTTGGCCACCGGCCAGTTAATCTCATAATTGCACTTGGACCTACCTGTCTTCATAACCAAAGGGAGTAGACATGAGTAACGGGTATTTAGCCCAACAAACGCAGACTACCAACTATTATTCATCCATTTATTCTGCTAAGGGAAGGCTTTTGCATAAACATGCTGATTCTTGAAGGGAACTGAGTAACGTGCAGAACATTCTTTCTTTAACATTATTCAACTATGGCCTGTTGCCCTCGAGAAGAACATTCCGAGGCCGTTCCGCCCCGCAAACCTGTTCTGCCTTCCAATTGGATCACCATTGAACCATACCTCATCTTTCATTTTCTGCCTTTAGTCCATATACGTTTGCATCTACTTGCCCAACACAAATATCTCTCCCAATCTTCACAGCTCCCAGTTCATATCCGGAGTCAATTATCCAACTTCCCAACACCCTGATTTCTCATCTAAATGGCTTTGCTCAAAGATAATGTCCCCTTCCGACAAGAGGTAGTAAATCCGTCATATCTACCCCATCAAATTCCTTTTAATATTTGTAATCATCTCAATCTTGTATACTCAAGGGAATACAGACCAGGTTGATGCAACCTGATTGCAAAATATAACCTTTCTGGCTTTGATGAAAGAAGTTTAATCTTTATTCGTGTCACAAGTAGGCTGTCATTAACACTGCAATAAAATTACTGGGAAAATCCCCTAGTCACCACGCTCCGGCGCCTGTTCGGGTACACGGAGGGAGAATTCAGAATGTCCAAATTACCTAACAGCATGGCTTTCGGGACTTGTGGGAGGAAACCGGAGCACCCGGAGGAAATCCACACAGACACTGGGAGAATGTGAAGACTCCGCACAAACAAGCCGGGAATTCAACCTGAGACTCTGGCGCTACGAAGCAACAGTGCTAACCACTGTGCTACCGTGCCACCATAGTGCCCAAGGTTGCTCTTCCCAACCCGTGAGCTGACTGCTGGTGATTTAATAATAATTGTTTATTGTCACGAGTAGGCTTCAGTGAAGTTACTGTGAAAAGCCCCTAGTCGCCACATTCCGCCGCCTGTTCGGGGAGGTTGGTATGTGAATTGAACCCGTGCTGCTGCCTTATTCTGCATTACAAGCCAGCTGTTAAGCCCGCTGTGCTAAACCAGCCCCTTAACCTGAGGATCACCACACCTCAGGCAAGGGGCAAGGTTGAGAAGGCGGGGCCTCCACAACTGACCTCAGCCGGTATGGGAATTGAACCCATGCTGTTGGCCTCGCTCAGCACCACGAACCAGCTGTCCAGCCAACTGAGCTAACCCCATGGATAACCTCACCCGCTCCCCAGAAAGTGCACATCTGAAATGCTGTCAGTCTTTACCCATCTCTATAATCTCAAATTCATTTTGATTGTAATCCAACTCCTTTTCCTGGGTTTGCTGACCCTGCGGGAGGAGCAGGAGGAACGGGTTCCCATGAGGATAGGGGAAAGAAAACCCCTGTCTCCCCAGCTTGGTGTGGTTCTGAACTTAACCAAAGAATTGTTGAGGTCTGAACTTCAAAACAAAAACACGCAGATTTTCCTTATTTTTCAGCAAATACAAGATCCTGGAGACCAAGATTGAATCAACGCTGAAGAAAACACTAGAGATTAAAGAGGAGAAGATTCAGGCGTTGGAATCTCGTCTGGTCGAGTCTAGCAGCCTAAACCAGCAATTGCGCACTGAGCTGTGCACGGTAAGAGGCAGAGTCAATCTGAGAGCCAGTGGTCACTCTGGCGCGAGCCAGTGGCCGCCCTGGCGCGAGCCATGGCCGCTCTGGCGTGAGCCAAGTTGCTGCTCTGGCAGATTTCCAGTGGCTGCTCTGCAGAACAGGTTCCCTGAGCAGACAGTGGGAGAAATTAGTGTTGATTCATTCAAATACAAATTAAATAGATTTATTTTCAGAAAGTAACATCTTGGGATACAAGTAACTTGAGTTCTGGTATGTGGCGAGTGCAACACGCTTGAGAGAAGTGGGTTGACTTTGACCTATGATTCCAAAAGATCCCCATGACTGGGGGTTTTCATTGTCTCATATCAGAGTCCCTTATTGACTGATTGATGCTAGGATTAGTCAAGAACTCCATTGTCACTGTATCGTATGACTACTGGAATGGTAGCAGGTCATTTCATCTCTCGCAGTTCCTGTGTAACTTCTGTCTCAATAGTGTGTATCTGCCCACAATGTACAAGTTTGATACTTCTATCCTTGTGCTTCTTGGGTGAGATTGCTGGTAGTGCTAAGCTATTGCCAGGTTTTTGGCCTGTACCTGTGTGACCAGTAGGAATTCAGCAAAGACAGGTGTGAATGCCAATGAAGTGGTGATGATATTGGACTAGTTATCGCCAGAACATTAGTTCATTATTGAGAGTTTGAATTCAAAGTCTGGAAATTAGCAGTAAGACCTTCTCTTTATTCAGTCATGAGATGTATGCGTCGCTGACTAGACCAGAGTTTATTGTCCGTCCCCAAGAACCACCTCCTTGAACCACTGCAGTCCATGTGTTGTAGGTACACCCACAGTGTGGTTAGAAACTGGCTACAGAACTGACGGGTTTTAAAAAACATTATTGGTTCACTGAACCTCTTCAGCTCTTTCTCTCTCCCCTCTTTTATAATGTCCGATAATGGCTAGTCAGCCGCCCTAATATCTCCTCTGGTGCGGTGGCATCTGTTGTCCGATAATCCCTCTTGTGTAACGCCTCGGGGCCTTTTACTGGTTTAAAGGCATTATATAAATGAAAGTTGTTGTTGCAGTTGGAAAATGAGGAGATGCAACATGACGAGCTTTGTGCAAAATTAGATTTCTACATGCCTAAGGTACTTGATAGATAGATAATTGGAGGTCTTGTAACACAGTGGGTATTGGCCCTGCCAATGCACCCAAGTCCCCCACAAGGCTGTGGAAGGTGCGTTCAACGTTCCATTTGGGCAGCACGGTAGCGTAGTGGTTAGCACAGTTGCTTTACAGCACCATGGGTCCCAGGGTCGATTCCCGGCTGGGTCACTGTGCGGAGTCTGCACGTTCTCCCCGTGGCTGCGTGGGTTTCTTCCGGGTGCTCTGGTTTCCTCCCCCAGTCCAAAGATGTGGGGGTTAGGTGGATTGGCCTTGCTAAAATTGCCCTTTGTGTCCAAAAAAAAAGGTTAAGTAGGGGTTACTGGGTTACAGGGATAGGGTACATACGTGGGCTTGAAAAGGGTGCTCCTTGTAAAGGCCAGTGCAGACTCGATGGGCTGAATGACCTCCTTCTGCACTGTAAATTCTATGATCTATGATCAATGCACCTTTTGGCAGGTGGTAAGAGTGGGAGAGTTTCTTGGTCAGCCTTACTGTAAAGGAAACGGAAAACCACTGCCATATTTTGAAAGCGTAATCATGGACCGATCCAATGGGAGTCCACGGTCGCCAACACCCTCCCAGGACCACAGTCCCTGAAGGAGGAGAAAAGCAAATTGGTTTATTGTGACAGGTGCTAAAATGTGACGATACAAATAATCATCCTTCATAACGTAGTTACAGGCAATCATTTAAATAAAAATAAGGCGGATGTAATAAAAGAATTGCACAATTAATAGCATTTAATTATACAAATAATTACAATACACTGTAAAATGCAGGTCTCCTTAATTTACAGAATAAAAATGAAAGGTCTGGTAGACTGGCGGGCCTTGTATTAAAGTCCACAGATTATATGCTGTCAGATTGAGTTAGTTAAATTGATGGTTTCTGGGTAAGAGGTCTATATACAGAATTCTCCATGGAAAGCCGTGGAACAAGGGAGAATATTCCCCAGCAGAAATGACAAGAATTGCAGTCACTAAGTTCCGAGCCCCCAATCTATGTTCGGTTCTGTGCTCGTTAGGATGGTTATCTTTATGCTGCTGCGATCGTTGTTGCTGCTTCCGCGGCACGTTTTGCTCGCACATTCCCACCCCCCGTCGTGCATTAATTCCCTCCCTCTGTTTTCCAGGTAAAGTGGAATCTGGAGTCTCTGCTGCAGCGTCAGGATGAAGAAAGGCTAGCACCTAATTCCGTCCCAAACTGTCTCCATCATTCCCGGCCTGAAAGCACGGAGAAAGAAAAGTGGGAGAAGGAAAACAGGGAGACTACCTTGGAGCTGCTGAGAGTAAAGGACAACATTATCGAGGTGGAGAGGAACGTGAGTGTTTACGTTGCATCTTCCATAACCACTGGATCTCCTGAAATGCTTTACTGTCAATGGGAGTATGTTAGCAGTGTAGTCACTGTATAATGTAGAAAATGTGGCAGCACAGCAATGGCAAATGAGTCCCAAATTAGGTGGTGAAGTATAAAATCTCATTTATTTACATAATCCAGCATTACATACGCCTGCGAACCCAATGACCCAGCAGGCTTTCTTTACACTCTTAAAGTAACAGTAAAATAAAATGAATAACCCTTTTTGAAGGCCAAACTCTCTCTATGTTCTTTTAAATAAAGCAAAGAGATCAATAAATGAAACAAATATGTAAGTGGCAACTGCCCTTGATGGGGCTCTGCAACTAACAAAACGTCAAAAGGAAATTTAACTAATTAAATTGAAATACCATTCCCAAGTGTTAACAATGCACCCCAGCCCCTGCGTTGCCCACAGGTCACAGAAGGCCTGAAGTGTCAGTGGAAGTTCCTCTTTATACTCTTTTTGAATAAAACAACCATCAATAAATTAAACAAAAATTACAGTTGACAGCCCCACTTGACCATGAATACAGGGTCAGCCCTCTTTATAATGTTTCTACCTGGTTTTGAACCGGGGACCTATTGTGTGTAGAGCAAACGTGATAGTCACTATACTACAGAAACAATGCTTGACTTAAAATGTCACCATCTGCTGTGTTGAGATTTGAACACAGGACCCCAGTGGGTTACCCTGGGTGCGATGGATTACTAGTCCAGTGACAATGCTACTCTGCCACCGCTTCCCCGTCAGTCCCTCTTTATATGTGCTCAAGATGCTTAATCCCATCAATACCCTCCCGCTGTTTATCATTAACCTTAGCAACACAATAGCTGTAATATTAACAAGATCCCACAAATAACAATGTGACAATTTCACGGTCTTCTACTGCCTTGAGTGTCAGCCTTGATTTTTGTCCTTGGGCCCTGGAGTGGGACTTGAACCCAGAGCTGAACCACTGCTGACACACGGTTACGGTATTAAAAGATCGCACAGACAGTATTTTATATGTTTACAAATAAAATTTTGGCACACATAAAATGAAAATGGAGTTTGGCTGTGTCAAATGTGTAAAACAACGTTGAAATTTCTTGTAAGGCTGGACAGGTTTACGCGAGTGAGGATTAGGTGGAGCCTAAACAAGCCAGCAAGCCCATCTTCATAGAATTCACGGTGTCGTTTCTAAAGGGCACCTGGACCTCAAAGTGATAGTAAAACTCCCACAGCATCGGCAACATCAGGGCTTTAGTGCCTCTACTCCCCACCATCACCATCCTCGCCGGCATCAAACCCTTCCCTTTCAGGCTCCACCCCTTGGTAGTGCCAGCCTGGCAGTGCCATGGTACTGCCTTGCCATTTCCACCATCACCTAGGGGCCCCACTATCCTCAGAGAGACCCCCCACCGGCATGGTCACCACGCCTGGTGGTGAAGACCAGTTGCGTTTCCTGCCAGCTTCACACTGGGGGGGGGGGGGTAAAATGATCGGAGCCGGGGAAGTCCCCGCGAGGGCATGACCCAAATTATATGAGCTGCAGGGTGCGAGGAGCATTGCGCCGGGTGCATCTTAGCCGGGAAATTCCTCCTGTTGATTGAGGGATGAGTCAGAGGACAGGATAACTCCCCTGCTCTTCTTCAAAGTATTAGCCACGATGCGGCGAGGCAGGTGGGCCCTCGGTTTTAGCGCCCTATCCAAAAGGCAGTACCTCTGACAGTGCAGCACTCCCTCAGTACTGCACCGGAGTGTCAGCCTTCATTTTTGTACTCGGGCCCTGGAGTGGGACTTGAACCCAGAGCTTTGTGACTCGGCCATGGGAGTGCTGCCAGCTGAACCACGGCTGACACACGGTTACGACATTAAAAGATCCCGCAGCCAGCATTTTCAGAAGAATGTTCCTGCTCCGTGTACTGCCCTCAATCAGTGACAGTCAAAAAACACATGATCTCATCGTGGTCACGTTTCGATTAGTGGGAGATTACTGTGCACAAGCTGCCATGTTTCCGATATTTAATTAGTGACTAAACTTCAAGTGCTTCATTGGCTGGAATGCATCGAGGCTGTGACAGGTGCTACAGAAATGCAGCTCTCTTTTGGACGCAGCCAAACTTTGATCATTTTTGGAATCGATCTTTTAATATTCCATCACTTGAAAAGAAAGTCTTGCATTTATATAGCACCTTTCATGGCCAGCATCTCAAAGCACTCAGTCAATGGGAGTACACCTGCAGTGTCGTCACTATTGTAAATGTAGCAGCACCGTGAAAGGAAATGAAAATCGCTTATAGTCACAAGTAGGCTTCAAATGAAGTTACTGTGAAAAGCCCCTAGTCGCCATATTCCGGCGCCTGTTCGGGGAGGCTGGTACGGGAATTGAACCGTGCTGCTGGCCTGCCTTGGTCTGCTTTCAAAGCCAGCGATTTAGCCCTCTGCTAAACCAGCCCCTTGTTTGGGTCTGAAAGCCACACAGTTTTTAGTTCATTCTGACACTTGGCCTGATGTTTCTCAAGGACGGAGAGGGTCGTCTGGCTCAGTCAAATAGTGACGAAACCCCGATTCTGGAAGTTGCCCCCCTAAACTCTGCCATTTTCACCAGGGCTGGCTCCGCAGCAGTTCTAGCGGTGATGGGTCAAACCCCCGTTAACCAGCACGGCCCGCTGCTACCCCAGAACAAAAATGAGAACATTTGTGTGGAGAGAACACAGAGAACAGTGGTGGGGAGGAGGGGCGGGGGGCTGGATGGGGTCCTTGCTCCCTGGTTAGGTTTGTGAAGTTGCGAATTTTCTTAACTCCACATTTCTGGTGCCCAGGAATGAAAAATCCCGGCTTTTAAATATAATTCAGTCACTCTCTTCTTGCTCTGTAACTGAAGTCAATTCTAATTTGCTGCTTGTTGTGTTGGCAGAACGCAGCATTACAGGTGGAAAAGGAACTACTGAAGGACCAGCTGAAGCAGCTGGAAGCACAGAACAGTGCTGTCAACTCCCAGATAGTCACCTTGCAGCGACAGACGATATCCCTGCAGGAACAGAGCACCACTCTCCAAATACAGAATGCCAAGCTTCAGGTAAATACTTCCGCACTCTCTGCTTCCTCCCCACTGCACCTCCTTACCTGTCATCGATTCTACACCCCCTACGCCGCCCCTCGGATTTCCCCCTCCGCCCCTCGGCACCCCCCCCTCCGCACCTCGATTACCCCCCTCTGCTTCCCCCCTCCGCCCCTCTGCTTCCCCCTCCGTCCCTCGGCTTCCCCCCTCCGTCCCTCGGCTTCCCCCCTCCGTCCCTCGGCTTCCCCCCTCCGTCCCTCGGCTTCCCCCCTCCGTCCCTCGGCTTCCCCCCTCCGTCCTCGCTTCCCCCCTCCGTCCCTCGCTTCCCCCCTCCGTCCCTCGGCTTCCCCCCTCCGTCCCTCGGCTTCCCCCCTCCGTCCCTCGGCTTCCCCCCTCCGTCCCTCGGCTTCCCCCCTCCGTCCCTCGGCTTCCCCCCTCCGTCCCTCGGCTTCCCCCCTCCGTCCCTCGGCTTCCCCCCTCCGTCCCTCGGCTTCCCCCCTCCGTCCCTCGGCTTCCCCCCTCCGTCCCTCGGCTTCCCCCCTCCGTCCCTCGGCTTCCCCCCTCCGTCCCTCGGCTTCCCCCCTCCGTCCCCCCGCCTCCCCCCCCCCCCCCCCCCAGCCCCTCGGCTTTCCCCCCCTCCGCCCCTCGGCTTTCCCCCCTCCGCCCCTCGGCTTTCCCCCCTCCGCCCCTCGGCTTTCCCCCCTCCGCCCCTCGGCTTTCCCCCCTCCGCCCCTTTCCCCCCTCCGCCCCTTTCCCCCCTCCGCCCCTCGGCTTTCCCCCCTCCGCCCCCCGGCTTTCCCCCCTCCGCCCCTCGGCTTTCCCCCCCTCCGCCCCTCGGCTTTCCCCCCTCCGCCCCTCGGCTTTCCCCCCTCCGCCCCTCGGCTTTCCCCCCTCCGGCCCTCGGCTTTCCCCCTCCGCCCCTCGGCTTTCCCCCCTCCGTCCCTCGGCTTTCCCCCTCCGCCCCTCGGCTTCTCCCCCCCGCCCCTCGGCTTCTCCCCCCCCCCCCACTCGGCTTCCCACCCCTTGGCTTCCCCCCCCCCGCCCCTCTGACTTCCCCCCCCCTCTGGCTTCCCCCCCCCCCGCCCCTCGGCTTTCTCCCCCCCCGCCCCTCGGCTTTCTCCCCCCCCGCCCCTCGGCTTTCCCCCCCCCCCCGCCCCTCGGCTTTCCCCCCTCCGCCCCTCGGCTTTCCCCCCTCCGCCCCTCGGCTTTCCCCCCTCCGCCCCTCGGCTTTCCCCCCTCCGCCCCTCGGCTTTCCCCCCTCCGCCCCTCGGCTTTCCCCCCTCCGCCCCTCGGCTTTCCCCCCTCCGCCCCTCGGCTTTCCCCCCTCCGTCCCTCGGCTTTCCCCCTCCGTCCCTCGGCTTCCCCCTCCTCCCCTCGGCTTTCCCCCTCCGCCCCTCGGCTTCTTCTCGCCCCCCCCCCCCCCCCCCCCCCCCCCACTCGGCTTTCCACCCCTCGGCTTCCCCCCCGCCCCTCTTACTTCCCCACCCCTCTGGCTTTTCCCCCCCCCCCCCCCCCCCCGCCCCTCGGCTTCTCTCCCCCCGCCCCTCGGCTTTCCGCCCCTCGGCTTTCCCCCCCCTCCGCCCCTCGGCTTTCCCCCCTCCGCCCCTCGGCTTTCCCCCCCGCCCCTCGGCTTTCCCCCCCTCCACCCCTCGGCTTTCCCCCCCTCCGCCCCTCGGCTTTCCCCCCCTCCGCCCCTCGGCTTTCCCCCCCTCTGCCCCTCGGCTTTCCCCCCCTCCGCCCCTCGGCTTTCTTCTCCCCCCCTCCGCCCCTCGGCTTTCCCCCCGCTCCGCCCCTCGGCTTTCCCCCCCCTCCGCCCCTCGGCTTTCCCCCCTCCGCCCCTCGGCGTTCCCCCCCTCCGCCCCTCGGCTTTCCCCCCCTCGGCTTTCCCCCTCCGCCCCTCGGCTTTCCCCCCCTCCGCCCCTCGGCTTTCCCCCCTCTGCCCCTCGGCTTTCCCCCCCTCCGCCCCTCGGCTTTCCCCCCCCTCCGCCCCTCGGCTTTCCCCCCCTCCGCCCCTCGGCTTTCCCCCCCTCCGCCCCTCGGCTTTCCCCCCCTCCGCCCCTCGGCTTTCCCCCCCTCCGCCCCTCGGCTTTCCCCCCCTCCGCCCCTCGGCTTTCTCCCCCCCTCCGCCCCTCGGCTTTCCCCCCGCTCCGCCCCTCGGCTTTCCCCCGCTCCGCCCCTCGGCTTTCCCCCCCTCCGCCCCTCGGCTTTCCCCCCCTCCGCCCCTCGGCGTTCCCCCCCTCCGCCCCTCGGCTTTCCCCCCCTCCGCCCCTCGGCTTTCCCCCCCTCGGCTTTCCCCCTCCGCCCCTCGGCTTTCCCCCCCTCCGCCCCTCGGCTTTCCCCCCTCCGCCCCTCGGCTTTCCCCCCCTCCGCCCCTCGGCTTTCCCCCGCTCCGCCCCTCGGCTTTCCCCCCCTCGGCTTTCCCCCCCTCCGCCCCTCGGCTTTCCCCCCCTCCGCCCCTCGGCTTTCCCCCCCTCCGCCCCTCGGCTTTCCCCCCCTCCGCCCCTCGGCTTTCCCCCCCTCCGCCCCTCGGCTTTCCCCCCCTCCGCCCCTCGGCTTTCCCCCCCCCCGCCCCTCGGCTTTCCCCCCCTCCGCCCTCGGCTTTTCCCCCCTCCGCCCCTCGGCTTTCCCCCCCCTCAGCCCCTCGGCTTTCCCCCCCTCAGCCCCTCGGCTTTCCCCCGCTCCGCCCCTCGGCTTTCCCCCCCTCGGCCCCTCGGCTTTCCCCCCCTCGGCCCCTCGGCTTTCCCCCCCTCGGCCCCTCGGCTTTCCCCCCTCGGCCCCTCGGCTTTCCCCCCCTCGGCCCCTCGGCTTTCCCCCCCTCGGCCCCTCGGCTTTCCCCCCCTCGGCCCCTCGGCTTTCCCCCCCTCGGCCCCTCGGCTTTCCCCCCCTCGGCCCCCCGCTTTCCCCCCCCTCGGCCCCTCGGCTTTCCCCCCTCGGCCCCTCGGCTTTCCCCCCCTCCGCCCCTCGGCTTTCCCCCCCTCCGCCCTCGGCTTTCCCCCCCTCCGCCCCTCGGCTTTCCCCCCCTCCGCCCCTCGGCTTTCCCCCCCCTCCGCCCCTCGGCTTTCCCCCCCTCCGCCCCTCGGCTTCCCCCCCTCCGCCCCTCGGCTTTCCCCCCCCTCCGCCCCTCGGCTTTCCCCCCCCTCCGCCCCTCGGCTTTCCCCCCCTCCGCCCCTCGGCTTTCCCCCCCTCCGCCCCTCGGCTTTCCCCCCCTCCGCCCCTCGGCTTTCCCCCCTCCGCCCCTCGGCTTTCCCCCCCTCCGCCCCTCGGCTTTCCCCCCCTCCGCCCCTCGGCTTTCCCCCCCTCCGCCCCTCGGCTTTCCCCCCCTCCGCCCCTCGGCTTTCCCCCCCTCCGCCCCTCGGCTTTCCCCCCCTCCGCCCCTCGGCTTTCCCCCCCTCCGCCCCTCGGCTTTCCCCCCCCTCCGCCCCTCGGCTTTCCCCCCCTCCGCCCCTCGGCTTTCCCCCCCCTCCGCCCCTCGGCTTTCCCCCCCTCCGCCCCTCGGCTTTCCCCCCCTCCGCCCTCGGCTTTCCCCCCCTCCGCCCCTCGGCTTTCCCCCCCTCCGCCCCTCGGCTTTCCCCCCCTCCGCCCCTCGGCTTTCCCCCCCTCCGCCCCTCGGCTTTCCCCCCCTCCGCCCCCCGCTTTCCCCCCCTCCGCCCCTCGGCTTTCCCCCCCCTCCGCCCCTCGGCTTCCCCCCCTCCGCCCCTCGGCTTTCCCCCCCTCCGCCCCTCGGCTTTCCCCCCCTCCGCCCCTCGGCTTTCCCCCCCTCGGCCCCTCGGCTTTCCCCCCCTCGGCCCCTCGGCTTTCCCCCCCTCGGCCCCTCGGCTTTCCCCCCCTCGGCCCCTCGGCTTTCCCCCCCTCGCCCCTCGGCTTTCCCCCCCTCGGCCCCTCGGCTTTCCCCCCCCCGGCCCCTCGGCTTTCCCCCCCTCGGCCCCTCGGCTTTCCCCCCCCTCCGCCCCTCGGCTTTCCCCCCCTCCGCCCCTCGGCTTTCCCCCCCTCCGCCCCTCGGCTTTCCCCCCCCTCCGCCCCCTCGGCTTTCCCCCCCTCCGCCCCTCGGCTTTCCCCCCCCTCCGCCCCTCGGCTTTCCCCCCCTCCGCCCCTCGGCTTTCCCCCCCTCACGCCCCTCGGCTTTCCCCCCCTCCGCCCCTCGGCTTTCCCCCCCTCCGCCCCTCGGCTTTCCCCCCCTCCCGCCCCTCGGCTTTCCCCCCCTCCGCCCCTCGGCTTTCCCCCCCTCCGCCCCTCGGCTTTCCCCCCCTCCGCCCCTCGGCTTTCCCCCCCTCCGCCCCTCGGCTTTCCCCCCCTCCGCCCCTCGGCTTTCCCCCCCTCCGCCCCTCGGCTTTCCCCCCCTCCGCCCCTCGGCTTTCCCCCCCTCCGCCCCTCGGCTTTCCCCCCCTCCGCCCCTCGGCTTTCCCCCCCTCCGCCCCTCGGCTTTCCCCCCCTCCGCCCCTCGGCTTTCCCCCCCCTCCGCCCCTCGGCTTTCCCCCCCTCCGCCCCTCGGCTTTCCCCCCCTCCGCCCCTCGGCTTTCCCCCCCTCCGCCCCTCGGCTTTCCCCCCCTCCGCCCCTCGGCTTTCCCCCCCTCCGCCCCTCGGCTTTCCCCCCCTCCGCCCCTCGGCTTTCCCCCCCTCCGCCCCTCGGCTTTCCCCCCCTCCGCCCCTCGGCTTTCCCCCCCTCCGCCCCTCGGCTTTCCCCCCTCCGCCCCTCGGCTTTCCCCCCCTCCGCCCCTCGGCTTTCCCCCCCCCCCCCCCCCGCTTTCCCCCCCTCCGCCCCTCGGCTTTCCCCCCCTCCGCCCCTCGGCTTTCCCCCCCCTCCGCCCCTCGGCTTTCCCCCCCTCCGCCCCTCGGCTTTCCCCCCCCCCCCCCTCGCTTTCCCCCCCTCCGCCCCTCGGCTTTCCCCCCCTCCGCCCCTCGGCTTTCCCCCCCTCCGCCCCTCGGCTTTCCCCCCCTCCGCCCCTCGGCTTTCCCCCCCTCCGCCCCTCGGCTTTCCCCCCCTCCCCCCCCCCCGGCTTTCCCCCCCTCCGCCCCTCAGGCTGAGGACCCCGTATGTCCTTTCACTGCCGTCTCAACCTGCCCTGCTGCCTTTAATGGTTTATTCACATGTGCTCCCAGGTCCCTGTGCACTCCTTAACAATTAACCCATTGGATAATCATGCCTCTATTCACAGCCCTCCCAAGTAAGTCCAGTAAAGGCCCTGTGTGGGTATATGGCAGATTGAGAAATGGACTCTGTAGGGACTGTCTGGGTGATGTGGCTGCCTCCACTTTAGCCACAGATCTTTGAGCTTTGCTAATGAAACAGCTTCAATGTATAATTTTTGGCCTGACGGGGGTTGGGGTTTCCCTGTTGTGCAGGTGGAGAATTCGACGTTGAATTCCCAAGGTGCGTCTCTGATGGGCCAGAACACTTTGCTGCAGAACCTGCAGTCCAGCCTGGAGGCGGCAAACGAAAGTCTGAGCCGGCAGAAGGAGGAGCAAAAGGCCACATACGACTCACTGCTCCAGGACCACGAAAGGCTGATTGTGCTGAATGAGCGCCAGTCTGCCGAGTGCGAGACGCTAATTGGCCAGCAGGCAGGCATGAAGGCAGCGTACAGGAACCTGGATGCCCAGCACAAAAAGCTGGAGGAAAGGTAACTCAATCTCTTCTCTCCGGTGTGTGCGAGGGTTATGGCTGCTTGTCCATAGAGAACTATTACACTTCTCATACCCATTGAAGTTTGGATGAGTGAAGATGTGTTTTTATTCTTTCATGGGATGTGGGGGTGGCTGACATGACCAGCATTTATCACCCACCCTATTCGCCATTTCAGAGGAGCCTTTAAGAGTCAACCAAGCACATTGCTGTGGGTTTCGAGTCAGAGGAAGGCCAGACTGGGTAGGAATGGCAGATTTCCTTCCCTAAAAGGCATTAATGAACCAGCCAGGTTTTTATGACAATCGATGATAGCTGCCCTGACTAACTTTCAATTCCAGATTTTATTGACCGAATTTAAATTCCACAAGCTCCTACAGTGAGATTTGAACCCATGACCCCAGGGCTAGTCTGGCGTTCTGGATTATTAGTCCAGCATTGTTACCGCTCTACCATCATCTCCCCTCTATAGGATTCTGAGGTGGGATTGACAGAGTAGAGGCTTCGAGGATCTTTCTGCTCGTGAGGGAATCTAGAACTAGGGAGAACAGTTTCAAAATAAGGGAATAAGGAGGAATTTCTTCTCTCAGCAAGTTGTTCATCTTTGGTACTCTCTAGCCCAGGGAGTTGTGGAGGCTGGGCCATTGAATATGTTCAAGGCTGAGATAGACAGGTTGGTCTTGAGGACTTTGGGACGAGGCTGAAAAGTGGAATTTTTTTTTATAAATGTTTTTTATTGAGTTTTCATATTTTATATATGACAAATTACAAGTTATTAGAGAGAGAGAGAAAAAAAAAACAAAGGAAAACACACAATTTTTTTACATGAATATTTACAGGTAAGCATCTTCATAACAATAATTGTGGCCGCCCCCTTTAGCCAGCATACATATTTTACATTCCCCAATATGGCCGAGGCACATGTTTATAGGCATTTATTTATAGTTTGGTTTTGGGCCTTGGCTTGCCATCAAACCCCCATAACGAGCCCGTAGGCCCCCCCCCCCCCCGGCTACCTTCCCCCGATTCCCGCCCATTTTCCCCTGGTTCTTGGCCACCCGACTATTCTTCCTCATGTACGTTGGCCACAAACAGGTCCCGGAACAGTTGCATGAATGGCTCCCACGTTCTGTGGAAGCCGTCGTCCGACCCTCGGATGGCGAATTTGATTTTCTCCATTTGGAGAGATTCCGAGAGGTCGGACAGCCAGTCTGCAGCTCTGGGTGGTGCTGCTGACCGCCAGCCAAACAGGATTCTACGGCGGGCAATCAGGGAGGCAAAGGCAAGGGCGTCCGCCCTCCTCCTCAGGAATAGATCTGGCTGGTCTGAAACCCCGAAGACCGCCACTATCGGGCATGGCTCCACCCTCACCCCCACCACTTTGGACATAGCCTCGAAGAAGGCTGTCCAGTACTCCACAAGTCTGGGGCAAGACCAGAACATGTGGGCGTGGTTGGCCGGGCCTCTCTGGCACCGCTCACATTTGTCCTCCACCTCCGGGAAGAACCTACTCATACGGTTTCTCGTTAAGTGGGCTCTATGTACCACTTTTAGTTGCGTCAGGCTGAGCCTTGCGCACGTGGAGGTGGAGTTGACCCTATGCAGTGCTTCGCTCCAGAGTCCCCACCCTATCTCCATCCCCAGGTCGTCCTCCCATTTCCTTCTTGTTGCGTCCAGTACGGTGTCGTCCCTATCTACCAGTCGGTCATACATGTCACTACAGTTCCCTTTCTCTAGGATACTTGCGTCCAGTAGGTCTTCCAATAGTGTCTGTCGTGGCGGTTGTGGGTTCGTCCTTGTCTCCTTTCGTAGGAAGTTTTTGAGCTGCAGGTACCGTAGCTCGTTCCCCCCAGCTAGCTGAAATTTCTCTGTCAGTTCGTCCAGTGTTGCGATCCTGTCGTCCGTGTATAGGTCCCTGACTGTCAGTGTCCCCCCGTCCTGCCTCCACCTTTTGAAGGTGGCGTCGGTCAGTGCTGGTTTGAACCTATGGTTGTTGCAGATGGGAGCCTTGTCCGACATTTTGTACAGGCCAAATTGCTGCCGCAGTTGGTTCCAGGATTGGAGGGTGGCTGTCACCACTGGGCTGGTGGAGTGTTTTTTGGGTGGGGATGGGAGTGCTGCCGTGGCGAGGGCCCGGAGGGAGGTTCCCATGCAGGAGGCCTCCTCCGCACGCACCCACTCGGCTTCTGGCTCCTGGATCCATCCCCTTACTCGCTCGGCTGTTGCCGCCCAGTGGTAGAATTGTAGATTCGGGAGGGCTAGCCCCCCCCCCCTGGATTTTGTTTTTTGGATGACCTTCTTTGGGATCCTAGCATTTTTACCCCCCCATACGAACGCCATGATATGTTTGTCCAGCGCTTTGAAAAAGGCCTTGGGGATGTAGATCGGAATGGATCTAAACAGGAAAAGGAACCTGGGCAGTACGTTCATTTTGATCGTCTGGACTCTCCCCGCGAGGGAGAGCGGGAGTGTGTTCCATCTTTGCAGGTCCTTTTTAACTTCCTCCGTCAGGCTGGTGAGGTTCCATTTGTGGACCCCTTTCCAGTCATGGGCTATTTGGATCCCCAGGTAGCGGAATTTATTTCGGGCTTGTTTGAACGGCAGGCCCTTTAGCGCTGCCCCCCCCCCCCCCCCCCCCTTGCGGGTGTACTGGGAAGATCTCACTTTTGCTCATGTTGAGTTTGTAGCCCGAGAAGGCTCCAAACTCTTTCAGGAGCGCTATGATTCCGTCCATGCTGCTTTGTGGGTCCGAGATATAGAGGAGCAGATCATCCGCATAGAGTGAGACTCTGTGCTCTCTACCTCCCCTTCGGATCCCCCTCCAATGTTTTGCTGCCCTGAGCGCGATTGCTAGCGGTTCGATTGCTAGTGCGAACAGCAGCGGGGACAGTGGGCAGAAAAGTGGAATTGAGGCTAAAATCAGACTTGTCAAGAACTTACTGACCAAACTTGAGGGGCAGAATGGCCTGCTCCTGCTTCGTGTTCTTTGTGTCCATCTTCTGATGCATGCTACAGCCTTTCTCAGTCGGTAGTCTCAGCTCTAACAGTGCCATCTCCCTTTGCCAGCTCAGCCCCTAGCTGCTAATACCTCTGGAGAGAATACACTAACCTTTTCACAATGCTCCTGAATTCTCATCTTCTTTTCACCTTCCATCTTTCCACCAGACACTCCATAAAGCATTTTCATAGAATCCCTACAGTGCAGAAGGAGGCCATTCAGCCCATGGAGGCTGCACTGGCCCTCCGAAAGAGCACCCTAACCTAGGCACCATCCCCAAAATGCCACCTAACCTTTGGACACTAAGGGGCAATTTAGCATGGCCAACCTACCCAATCTACACATCTTTGGACTGTGGGAGGAAACTGGCAGAAAGTACAAATTCCACACAGTCACCCGAGATCGGAATCGAACTGAGGTCCCTGGTGCTGTGAGGCAGTAGTGCTTGCCACCGTGCTGCCCTCATGCCCTTTACTGCCAATTATGTAATTTCAATTGTTGTAACCATTGGAAATGCAACAGCCAGGTTGCGCATAGCGAGAGACGAGCAGCATTGAGACTGTGACCTGATGATCTGTTTTTGTGATGTTAAATGAGTGAGTATTGATTAGGACAATGGGGTGAACTCTCCTTGCTTTCATCACAGCAGTGCCCAGGGATTTTTTTGATGTCTCATTTGCTGATCTACAATATTTTCTCCTCTTTCTGAGATGTTACAACTGAGAAATCCTTTGTAAAACACAAGTTACTTGTTGCAGTGTGTGCCTCTGTCTGGACCTAACTGAGTGATATTTAGAAGCGTGAGGGGGGGATGTTGTAATCGGCCTTTTGTCAGATACATAGAGATGGTTTACAGCTTCAAATTCCTGGGAGTGGACATCACCTCGGCTCCTCCCTCTGTGACTGGATCCTGAACTTTCTAACCCACAGGCCACAATCAGTAAAGATAGGCAACAACACCTCCTCCACGATCATCCTTAACACTGGTGCCCCACAAGGCTGTGTCCTCAGCCCCCTACTATACTCCTTATGCACCTATGACTGTGTGACGAAATTCTCCTCCAACTCGATTTTCAAATTTGCTGGTGACACCACTGTAGTGGGGCGGATTTCAAACAATGATGAGACAGAGTACAGGAATGAGAGAGAGAATCTGGTGAACTGGTGCGATGACTATAATCTCTCCCTCAATGTCAACAAAACGAAGGAGATTGTCATCGACTTCAGGAAGCGTAGTGGAGAACATGCCATCCATTGACTTTATCTATAATTCCCGCTGCCTCAGAAAGGCAGCATAATTAAGGACCCCATGCACCCCAGACATACTCTCTCCCACCTCCCGTCAGGAAAAAGATACCAAAGTTTGAGGTCACGTACCAACCGACTCAAGAACAGCTTCTTCCCTACTGCCATCAGACTTTTGAATGGACCTACCTCGTCTTAAGTTCATCTTTTCTCTACACCTTGCTATAACTGTAACATTATATTCTGCAGTCTCTCCTTCCTTCCCTGTGTACAGTATGCATTGTTTGTACAGCATGCAAGAAACAATACTTTTCACTGTATACTAATACATGTGACAATAATAAATCAAATCAAACATTTGGTCCACCCATGTTGACCCTATCACCAAGAAAGCAAAACAGCGCCTATACTTCAGGAAACTAAGGAAATTTGGCATGTCCACATTGAATCTTACCAGCTTTTACAGGTGCACCATAGAAAGCATCCTATCTGGCTGCATCACAGCCTGGTATGGCAACTGGTCGGCCCAAGACCCTTCAGTAGTCGTGAACACAGCCAAGTCCATCACACAAACCTGCCTCCCATCCATTGACTCCATCTACACCTCCCGCTGCCTGGGGAAAGCGGGCAGCATAATCAAAGACCCCTCCCACCCGGCTTACTCGCTCTTCCAACTTCTTCCATCGGGCAGTAGATATAAAAGTCTGAGAGCACGCTCTAACAGACTCAAAAACAGCTTCTGCGCTGTTACCAGACTCCGAAACGACCCTCTTATGGACTGATCTGATTAATATTACACTCCTGTATGCTTCACCCGATGCTGGTGTCTATGTATTTACATTGTGGACCTTGTGTTGCCCTTTTATATATTTTCTTTTTATTTTCTTTTATTTCATGTACTAAATGATTTGTTTGAGCTGCTCCCAGAAAAATACTTTTCACCCTCTGTACACGTGACAACAAACAAATCTAATCCAATCCAATCCATTGATGAACACAAGATAAATTCACCGTGCCTGAACCCCCAGCAGGGATCTTCTGTACAGATCAGCGACTCAGACATAACTCTGTCTCGGTGTGATGGTTGTGAAATGTATTCTTGTATTGGAGGAAGAAACCCTTCAACCATGCACTATTCCAGTTTTACCACTAGATGGAGCATGGACCCATTAAATCCTCCAAGAACTTCCTGGGACTGAAATGAACAAATCCAGCACCTTGCCTGCGGTTCTACCTATCGTTCTGCCACCACCGCTGCCCGCGCCTCTGCCGCTGCCCGCGCCTCTGCCGCTGCCCGCGTCTCTGCCGCTGCCCGTGCCTCTGCCGCTGCCCGCGTCTCTGCCGCTGCCCGTGCCTCTGCTGCTGCCCGCGTCTCTGCCACTGCCCACATTTCCAACTTCTTGGTCTGTTTTCTTGACATTAAATTAAATTCCTCGGGGCAGCACGGTGGCGCAGTGGTTATCATTACTGCCTCACAATGCCGAGGACCCAGGTTCGATCCGGGCTCTGGTCACTGTCCGTGTGGAGGTTGCACATTCTCCCCGTGTCTGCGTGGGTCTCACCCCCACAACCCAAAGATGTGCAGGGTAGGTGGATTGGTCACGCTAAATTGATCCTTAATTGGGAAAAAATTTTAACAGTTACAAATAATCCGGTGTCTTTTTCTTTTACCATGAACCTGGCTCCCTTAGATTGATTGGTGGTGGTTGCGATGCACAAGCTGTTGGCAAGACCACTAGTTCCTGGTTAATCCCCCTCCTTATCTGTAGTATAACTTGGGTTGGTTAAGTGTTAGGCTTCCGGTGTCTTTGTCCCTCACTTTGTGTGTGTGTGTGTGTGTGTGTGTGTGTGTGTGTGTGTGTGTGTGTGTGCCAGCGCCCGAGTGTTTGTTCTGAAGCAGTAATGCCCTTTTCTGTCCTTCCACTGACAGGTACATGGGACTGCTGAAGCAGAAAAGGGAGATGGAGGAGCTGGACTGCACACTCCGAACCCAACAAGAGAACCTGCAGCGAGAGACCAAGAGGAGTGCGGCCGTTGCAGAGGAGAACCGACAGCTGCAGGTTGACCTGGACAGGTGAGATATCCTGTGAGCAGCACAGCGAGGCCGGTGGGCCTGCAAGTGCGTGGGCCATGAATAAATACAGCAGCTCAGGATTCAGCAGAGCAGACTGGAGCAACAAACAAATATTCCTCGGCTCTCATCAATTTATATTTCGGAATCGGGAAGTATGTCACTAGAACTTTCCAAGAAAAGTACGATAAATATTCTGCTTTTCACAACCTTAAATCACCTTTAAAATGCTTCAAAACCAATTCAGTCCTTGTGATTTTTACAATGAAGGTAACATGGAAACTAATTTGCATACAGCAAGCGCCTGCTCAGCACTGTATACAGCGAGCTCCCGCTCAGCACTGTATACAGCGAGCTCCCGCTCAGCACTGTATACAGCGAGCTCCCGCTCAGCACTGTATACAGCGAGCTCCCGCTCAGCACTGTATACAGCGAGCTCCCGCTCAGCACTGTATACAGCGAGCTCCCGCTCAGCACTGTATACAGCGAGCTCCCGCTCAGCACTGTATACAGCGAGCTCCCGCTCAGCACTGTATACAGCGAGCTCCCGCTCAGCACTGTATACAGCGAGCTCCCGCTCAGCACTGTATACAGCGAGCTCCCGCTCAGCACTGTATACAGCGAGCTCCCGCTCAGCACTGTATACAGCGAGCTCCCGCTCAGCACTGTATACAGCGAGCTCCCGCTCAGCACTGTAATAATGGCCAGACATTGGCGAAGTGATAAATATTGGCCAGGACACCATGCAGAACTCTCTGTTGCTCTTTCAGAATAGTACCATGGGTCTTCTACATCCATCTGAGAGCGAAGACAAGACCTTAGGCTAACATCTCATCCAAAAGATGGCAGCTGTGACAGTACAAGCGCATTCAGCTAGTCTCGGGGGGGGGGGGCAGTTCGGAATGGGCAATAAATGCTGGCCTTGTCTGTGATGCCCACTTTAAAAACAGTATTTCTTGAGGATGTTAGGCACCTGTTGGGGTGGTTACAGGTATACACTTCCCATTCTACTACCGGAGCTGAATGTAGGCCAGACTGAAGAAAGGTGCCTACAACAACCCCAGGTGGAACTGGATACAAACATAGAAATAAGAGCAGAAACAGGCCGTTCAGCCCCTCAAGCTTGCTCCGCCATTCGATAAGATCATGGCTGATCTGTTTGTATTTTGGATTCCACATTCCAATCTAACCCGATAACCTCTGATTTCCTTGCCTAACATGCATCTTAAAAATATTCAATGACCTTCATGCCTCTTCCACCAGCGTCTGAGGCAGAGTTCCAAAGTTGCACAACCCCCAGAGAAAGAAATTCTCCTCATCTCTGCCCCAAAAGGGCAATTCCTAATTTAAAAACTTTGCTCCTATTTCTGGAGTTGCCCACGAGAGGAAACATCCTTATCCCGTCTATCTTGTCAGCAACGTTCAGAATCTCATATACTTCATCAAGTTACCCCCCCCTCACTCTTCAAAACTCCAGTGGAAACAAGCTCAGTCCGTCCAACCTTTATTCATAAGACAACCTGGTCATTCCAGGTATCAATCTGAGGAAAGCACGGGGACTTGGGTTCAATTCTTGCCTTCGGTGACTGTGTGGAGTTTGCACGTTCTCCCCATGTCTGATGGGTTTCCCCCGGGTGCTCCAGTTTCCTCCCAAAGATGTGCGGGTTAGGTGATTGGTGTTTTTGGAGTGTCAGTGTGGGCTCGATGGGCCGAATGTCCTCCTTCTGTACTGTACAGATTCTAATAAACCTCCTCCTTAATAAGGAGACCATAACTGCACGCAGTGTTTGAGATATGTTCTCACCAATGTCCTGTATAATTGAAGCATAACATCATTTTATGTTCAATTCCTCTCATAATAAAGTATTCCATTAGCCGCCTTAATTACTACAGAGGAACAATACAAAATAGCACAGAAAATAGGTGTAGCAGTAGACCTTGAGGTTGCTTCTCTGTTCAATAAGAATGGTTAGTCTTCTGTCTGAACCCCACTTTGCTGCCCTCTCGCCCATATCCTTTGATTCCCTTAGTTCCCCATGACTGTATCATTCTTCAATATTCTCAGTGACTGAGCATGCACATTCTCTGGGGTAGAGAATGCCAAAGATTCCCAATCCTCTTGAGAGAAGAGATTTTTAACCATGGCCCTAACTCTCATCCCAGTGCTAAATGGCTGCCCTCTGATCCTGAGGCTCTGATCCCTGCTTCTGCATTCTCCAGGCAGGCGGAAACAGGCTCTCATCTGTCAAAGCTGGCTAAGAATTTGATCTGTTTTAACTGAATGACCGAGCAGGCTCATAGAATCCCTACAGTGCAGAAGGAGGCCATTTGGCCCATCGAGTCTGTACTGACCCTCTGAAAGAGCAATTTACCTCTGGCCTCTCCCCCGCCTTATCCTAGCAACACTCTGCCTTGACCTCAACATCTCTATACACTAAGGGGTAATTTATCATGGCCAATCCACCTTACCTGAACATCTTTGGACTGTGGGAGGAAACCGGAGCACCCGGAGGAATCCCACGCAGATATGGGGAGAAACTGCAAACTCCACACGGACAGTCACCCGAGGCTGAAATTTAACCCAGGTCCCTGGTACTGTGAGGTGGCAGTGCTAACCACAGTGTCACCATGCCACCCTAGGGGCCCTTTGGCCTACCCCTACAATGGCTTCTTGTCATCTTACCAAAGAGAAGTCTTTTGATGCTGTTGATTCATACAACGTAACCTGTGTTTTAGGTTGAGATCGATGAATGCACAGTTGAAAGTGGAGTACGATGGACTGCAGACCCACACCAAGGAGTTCAAGAGCACCCTGAACACCACAGAATTGGAACTGGCGAGGTGGCAAGCAGAATACCACAGCTTAAAAGAGCAGCACCAAATTCTGGATATCTCACACACCAAAATGGACAATCACTGTGAGGTACTGGTGGAAGCTTTTTTTTTAAAAAAGGGCTTTTCATTAATGTATAAACTCAAGGTCATTTAAAATTCTGTTACCTGAGTCCGAACTCGCACAGATTCACATTAACCCCACCACCCTTGTAATCGCTGGGCAAAGCTGGCCCCTGGCTGGGCAACGCCACATTGAAAGATTCTCATCTTTTGTTTTACTATCCTTCCCTACCCTCACCCCTCCTTATCCCTGTGACCTCTTCTAGCCTCACAGCTCTGTTATTGTCGGGGCTGTGGTTGCTCACAATGTTTTTATCGTCATTGGTCAGCTTGGAAGATGTTGGTTGTCTTGCTCTTAGCAAGATAACTGGCCGGAAGCACTAATCCTTTTTAACCATCTGCAGGATTACAAAGCCCGAGGACAGAGCCACTGCTCTTCTCTCAGATTCTCCTCCTCCTCTCCTGACTCACTCGTTATTACAAAGCTGCTTCCCCATATCCTCAGTGGCTATTGTTAGAGTTAACCCTTAATTCTGCAACAACTCTCTGAGACCTCTGCGCTCCTCTGTATCTGGTCTGTTGAGAATTCCCAGTTACTGTGGCTGTGCCTTTAGCTCCCTCAGCTCTGGAACTCTTTTCCTGCACCTCTCTACCTCTCTACCTGCCTCTTATCTTCTAACAGGCACCTCATAATCTTGACCAAATTGTGGGTATCTGTTCCAATATTTGTTTATTGATTTGGTGTCAAATTTTGTTTTGTAATTGTCCAGTGAACCGGCCTGGACTACGTCACTATGTTGAAGGTGCTGTATAATTATACGTTGCAGTTTTAAGGAAAACCCATTGCCAGAGGCCCACCCATCGATCCTCCGCTCCCAACCGGCCGAGTTCCCGACGCCGTGGTTCTAACCACCTATTGCCGTTCGGAAAGCTCGCGTGGCGACTGCGGTCTGGGGCTGCGGCCGCCCTGGTGGGGACGGGGGGATGGGCGGCTGGGGGACCGATTGGGCTGGTCTGATCTTCGGGCACGCTGCCTCAGTGGTCCGAGTTCGCCGTGGCACTCGGCTTGGCCGCTGGAGGCTGCCGCTGTGCGTATGCGCGGACTCAAAACCGGAAGTGCGGGGGCCCCTACCCGCAGCTAAAGCTTTGTGAATCACTCTGGGTCCCTGCTAGCCCCCTGCAGGTGAGTGAATCAACTTATCCTTTTTTTAGGAAACCCAGGAGTGAAACGCCAGCATTTGTACGCCGGCGTGGGGCCGTAGCCCTTTGGGAGAAACCAGCTCACAGAGTGCCCTTTGAAATCTCCCATTTTGGGGAACTGGATTAATAGTATAAGAGGGTAGCACGATAGCACAAGTGGATAGCACTGTGGCCTACAGCGACAGGGTCCCAGGTTCGATTCCTGGCTTGGGTCACTGTCTGTGCGGAGTCTGCACGTTCTCCCCATGTCTGCGTGGGTTTTCTCCGGGTGCTCCGGTTTCCTCCCACAGTCCAAAGATGTGCAGGTTAGGTGGGTTGGCCATCATAAATTGCCCTTAGTGTCCAAAAAGGTTAGGAGGGGTTATTGGGTTACGGGGATAGGGTGGATGTGAGGGTTTAAGTGGGTCGGTGCAGACTCGATGGGCCGAATAGCCTCCTTCTGCACTGTATGTTCTATGTAAGGAGAGATAGGAGACTCATACAAAACGATGAATACATTCTCTTAAGATAAAAGCAAATTACTGCAGCTCCCGGAATCTGAAACAAAAATGGAAAATAGTGGACAATCTCAGCAGGCCTGACAGTATCTGTGCAGAGAGAACAGAGCTAACGGTTCGAGTCTGGATGACTTTTTGTCAAATACATGTATGTTCTTGTTTGGCCTTCATTGTCTATGGTGTTTGGTAGGGTTCTGGTGGGTATGTAGGTGACTGCTGTGGTCAATATGTGCCGTTAAGGACATGAACATGGCAGCGTCACCTGTATCGTGTGACTTCAACAACTTAAAATTTATAGTACCTTTAAAGCAGCAAAACGTCCCTAGTGTGTGTCGCTGGGTGAGTGAGGATAAAACTATCCCTTGCAATCTCAATTCATGTTTTACTTAAGGGCAATTATCAGCAATTCTGCAGGTTGCAGTGATCTGTGTTTGTGATTCCGCAATGTCTGTGTCTGTGATTCCACGGCGTCTGTGATTCCGCAGCGTCTGTGTCTGTGATTCCGCAGCGTCTGTGTCTGTGATTCCTGCTCAACCTGCATAACCTGCTCAACATTTCCTCATAAGGCCATCCCAGGAATCAGCCCAGTGACCCGACTCTGAACTGCCTCCAATGCAAGGATATCCCTTCTTAAGTAAGGAGACCAAAAGTGTACACAGTGGCCCCAGTGCTATCTCACCTGCACTATTGTAGCAAGTCTTGCCTGCTTTTATACTCCACCCCTATTGTAATAAAGTCAACATTCCAGCATGAACCCTTCCAAAAGTTCCGACTGAATCTGTTCCTGCCGTCCTCTCCGGCAGCGTGTTCCAGACTGTTACAACTCACTGTGTTTAAAAAATAACATCTCCCCATCTTAAATTTACTCCCCCTGGTTACCAACTCTCCTGCCAGTGGAAACTGGTCTCTCCTGACCAACACCATCAGAATCATTCATAATTTTGAACCTCGATTAAATCTTCCCTGAACCTCAGGAGAGCAACCCAAGTTTCTCCAACCACATAGCTGAACTTCTCCATCCCAATACCTTTCCAGTAAATCTGGATCGGAGCTAGCAACAGTTCTATGTTTATAAATCCAAGTGTGTTTTACCCCTTAAATGGTTCCTATGGTGTCACTCGTTTACCTTGCATTGTGCAGTGGTGAGCGGACTGGGGAAATCCATGGTACAAATGAGAAAGAATTGTTTTGTCGAATGTACAGCACAGGAATAGGTCATTCACTTATTCACAACTGGTCTCTGCTGTTGCTGATGTTCCACATGATACTCCTCCCACCCTACTTAATTTCTTCTGTTATTGTCTCCCTCGTGTTTCTCTTTAACACTGAGGAGGGACGTGTTGCCGAAGCTTTTCATTTCGCACTCATCAGGGCAAATGCAAGAATGCCAAATTTCAAACAATCTCAACAATTTCTACTACAGGAGGAAAGGGTGCTGATTCGTTGGCAAGTCATCTCTGGTCGAGGTGTGGCCATGGAGAAAGCAATGGGGAACAATAGGCTCCCCAAACTTCTGGTTAGTTCAAAACAAGCACAATGCTTGAAAATATTCCTTTTCTCCTGCAGTATAAATTGTTGTGATCATTTGAAATTTAGAATTCTTGTGTTTGTCTGATGATTGCCGGAAGAAAAACTTTGGCAACACGTCTCTCTTTTCAGCAACATTCAAGCTCTGCACTACCAAGCCATCTTGCTTCTCCTCCAATGTATCTATGTAATTCTTCTCAACTGTTCTGCAAACTCCAATTTCTCATAGAACATAGAGCAGTACAGCACAGAACAGGCCCTTCGGCCCTCAATGTTGCGCCGAGCCATGATCACCCTACTCAAACCCACGCATCCACCCTACACCCATAACCAACGACTCCCCCCCCCTAACCTTACTTTTTAGGACACCATGGGCAATTTAGCATGGCCAATCCACCTAACCCGCACATCTTTGGACTGTGGGAGGAAACCGGAGCATCCGGAGGAAACCCACGCACACACGGGGAGGACGTGCAGACTCCGCACAGACAGTAACCCAGCCGGGAATCGAACCTGGGACCCTGGAGCTGTGAAGCATTTATGCTAACCACTATGCTACCGTGCTGCCCCTAACGTTGTTTTTTTTTTAAATTTAGATTACCCAATTATTTTTTCCAATTAAGGGGCAATTTAGTGTGGCCAATCCACCTACTCTGCACATTTTTGGGTTGTGGGGGCGAAACCCACGCAGACACGGGGAGAATGTGCAAACTCCATACGGACAGTGACCCAGAGCTGGGATCAAACCTGGGACCTCAGCGCCGTGAGGCAACTGTGCTAACCACTAGGCCACCGTGCTGCCTCGTTTTTGTTGAGTGTCTTTCAGTGTCTGCTGGAGCTGTCCGTTTTACCATTGGCGCGCTCAGTCGAAACAATCCCACCTGCCGATCCTCACTCTGTTCTTTTTGTTTCTCTTTCACGAAAGCTTCTGACGCAGCTGAAGGGAAACCTGGAGGAAGAGAACCATTATTTGCTGGGTCAGGTTCAGATGTTGAACCAGCAAAACCAAAACCTGCTCGAGCAGTCCATGGAGAGCAAGGAACACTACCACGAGGAACAGAAGCAGTATATGTGAGTGAGGAGCTGCATAGCCAATGGACAATAGTGATGGCCCTTCTGCCCATCTCTACTGTGATAGATTACAGCTACAAAGGCCCTGTGCTGCCACCTTCACACATTTGTTCTCTGAAGGCTCGACGGGGTAGATGCTGAGGGGTTGTATCCCCAGCCGGATAGTCTGGGACAAGGGATCAGAGCCCCAGGATAAGGAACTTTGAGAAATTTCTCCATGCAGGGGATTTTTGGATTATCCTCACTCAGCACTGTCTATGCCGATTTGTTCAAGACTGAATCTGTGGGTACTAGAGATTTGGGGATACAGTGGGATTTGAGTTGTAGGAAATTGGCCATTACTGACTGGACAGGCGCAAGGGCCCATTTGGTCCTTTTCTGCTCCTATTTCTTGTGTTTTGTTTGCGTGTAATGAGAGTCACTGGGCAGGATTTTGTGGCTGTTCGTGCCGGCGGGATTTTCCTGTCCTGCCGATGACACGTGGATCCCGCCGACGTCTTGGAATTGGTGATGAACAATTAGAGTTATTTCATTCCACAACGTTGGGTTTTGCTAGCTTCCTGCAAACTCATTTCAAATATAATGGTGCTGAGATCAGGTTGGATTTTCTCTCGTGCTCTTTTTCTGGTTTGAGCTCTTGGTCAGTTTCACCTTCCGTTCCCTTGTCAGTTTCACCTTCCGTTCCCTTGTGTTTAAATTGGGATTTAACTTTGGGATGTTAGTCATTCACAATGAAGGGGGTCCTTCAAAGTCAAATCAGCAACTTCAGCTCAACATGGTCCAATTACATAACAATCGGGGGGCAGGAATCCTGGCTGATGTTTGTTGTCTTCTTCATGAACACGAGCACATCCATACACAGATAAATGCATGGAGACGCGCGCACACGTGCCCACACATGCGCACGTGCCCACACATGCGCACGTACCCACACATGCGCACGTACCCACACATGCGCACGTACCCACACATGCACACGTACCCACACATGCGCAGGCACAGACAACAGCCCCGGTTGTGAATCTTGGAATTCTCTAACTAAGGGTTGTGGGCGCTCCATCTTTAAAGATTTTTAAGACTGGGATAGGCAGATTTTCAGACTCTCGGGGAATTGAGGGATATGGGAGGCAGGTGGGAAATGGAGTTGAGGCTTCAAATCGGCCAAAATCATATTGAATGGCGGAGCAGGATTGTTGTGCAGAATGGCCGCCGCCTCCTCCAATTTCCTATGGTCTTGTGTTCGACAACGCCGTGGTATTATACATGGCAGTACCATCACCTCCAATTTCCTCGCCATGTCCCAGAGCATCCCAATTGGGACATATACCTGCTGTTCCCTTACTGGCACTGGGTGCAATTCCTAGGTCTCCTTCCCTTGCAGCTTCACCACATTGAGGGTAGTGGATTCAAGTAGAATCTCGGGGCAATTAGAAATGGGCAAGGATGCCCACACCGCAATAATCAATGAAAGTAAATTTGTATCCGTAACCCCTCATTCAGATCTGATATATAACTTTCTGAAATCTTTCTGAAAACAAACAGGTCGGCGCAACATCGAGGGCCGAAGGGCCCGTACTGCGCTGTAGTGTTCTGTTCTATGAAATCCAGTACTGATCAGGCTTCTTGTTTTCATTTTCTTCCTTAGAGACAAGTTAAATTCCCTTCGAAGGCAGAAAGAGAAATTGGAAGAGAAAATAATGGACCAGTACAAATTCTACGAACCAACTCCTAAAAGGTACTGTCTCTTTGCAAATTAAACCCTCATTGCATCAGTTTTTAGTTAACTGCATATACCACTTGGGATATTTCATTCACTGCTTCCAACTCAGAAGGTAGAAACAAAACCATCTTGTGTACAAAGTGGTCGCTGAATTGTGCAAGTCCTATACAGAGAGTGACATAGAAAACACAGCAGACAAACAGGCCATTCAGCCCAAAGCGGCTATTCTGGTGGTTATGCCCCTGTGTGAGCTCCCCTCCACCGCACCCACTTCATCAAACTTTATTAACACATCATCCTCCTCCTCTTTCCCTGCATTCTTGTCACCTTAGATGAATCTCTCGTGTTCACCTAAACTATTCCAGGTGGTAGCAAGTTCAATATCCTAACCATAGTTAGTGAACGAAATTGCACCTGAATTCCTCATTGGATTTATTAGCGATGACCTTGTATTTATCGACTCTTGTTTTCAAATATCTGCAAGTGGAAGCATTTTCTTTACTTTCATACCCTATGAAGTCCCTCAATAATTGTAAAGACATTTATTAGGCCATCACTCTTCTTGAAGAATTTGTAAGAATGTACAGTGCACCGTTAGAACTCTGTACCACTGTACATTGCACTGTTAGCATTCTGTACCCCACTGTGCGGTGCACCGTCAGCACTCTGTACCACTGTACAGTGCACTGTTAGCATTCTGTACCCCACTGTGCGGTGCACCGTCAGCACTCTGTACCACTGTGCGGTGCACCGTCAGCACTCTGTACCACTGTGCGGTGCACTGTTAGCATTCTGTACCCCACTGTGCGGTGCACCGTCAGCACTCTGTACCACTGTGCGGTGCACCGTCAGCACTCTGTACCCCACTGTGCAGTGCACCGTCAGCACTCTGTGCCACTGTGCGGTGCACCGTCAGCACTCTGTGCCACTGTGCGGTGCACCGTCAGCACTCTGTGCCACTGTGCGGTGCACCGTCAGCACTCTGTGCCACTGTGCGATGCACCGTCAGCACTCTGTACCACTGTGCGGTGCACCGTCAGCACTCTGTACCACTGTGCGGTGCACCGTCAGCACTCTGTACCACTGTGCGGTGCACCGTCAGCACTCTGTACCACTGTGCGGTGCACCGTCAGCACTCTGTGCCACTGTGCGGTGCACCGTCAGCACTCTGTGCCACTGTGCGGTGCACCGTCAGCACTCTGTGCCACTGTGCGGTGCACCGTCAGCACTCTGTGCCACACTGTGCGGTGCACCGTCAGCACTCTGTGCCCCACTGTGCGGTGCACCGTCAGCACTCTGTGCCCCACTGTGCGGTGCACCGTCAGCACTCTGTGCCCCACTGTGCGGTGCACCGTCAGCACTCTGTGCCCCACTGTGCGGTGCACCGTCAGCACTCTGTGCCCCACTCTGCGGTGCACCGTCAGCCTCTGTGCCCCACTGTGCGGTGCACCGTCAGCACTCTGTGCCCCACTGTGCGGTGCACCGTCAGCACTCTGTGCGCCACTGTGCGGTGCACCGTCAGCACTCTGTACCCCACTGTGCGATGCACCGTCAGCACTCTGTACCACTGTGCGATGCACCGTCAGCACTCTGTGCCCCACTGTGCGGTGCACCGTCAGCACTCTGTGCCCCACTGTGCGGTGCACCGTCAGCACTCTGTGCCACTGTGCGGTGCACCGTCAGCACTCTGTACCCCACTGTGCGGTGCACCGTCGGCACTCTGTGCCACTGTGCGGTGCACCGTCGGCACTCTGTGCCCCACTGTGCGGTGCACCGTCGGCACTCTGTACCCCACTGTGCGGTGCACCGTCGGCACTCTGTGCCACTGTGCGGTGCACCGTCGGCACTCTGTGCCACTGTGCGGTGCACCGTCGGCACTCTGTGCCACTGTGCGGTGCACCGTCGGCACTCTGTGCCACTGTGCGGTGCACCGTCCGCACTCTGTGCCACTGTGCGGTGCACCGCCAGCACTCTGTGCCACTGTGCGGTGCACCGCCAGCACTCTGTGCCACTGTGCGGTGCACCGCCAGCACTCTGTGCCACTGTGCGGTGCACCGCCAGCACTCTGTGCCACTACAGGTAGAAATGCAAAAACAACTCTTTTGACCTTGAGAAAAAACATCTACTTATGATGAAGCTTTTTGACAAAGTCAGTGAGAATTCCCTGTGGCCTGGTTATTTTTTTGAAGGACATATTAGTCAAGTATTTACATCTCAGTCTGAACCCAGCAGCTCCATGTTGGTGTTTATCCTCCACATTGCCCTCCTGCCACCCCACTTCTTTCTAAACTTAATGGCATTACCTTCGTGCCTGCATCATGTATATATCCTCTGCTTCCTCTATGCTATTTACCTTGAGCAGTGCTTGTGGTAGTGAGTTCCACATTCTACTCTCTGGTTTAAGAGGTTTCTTTTGAATTCCTTATTGGTTTTTTTCGATGACTATCTTATATTTATGCTCCTGAGTTCTGCTTTCCTCGGAAATCTGCACTTCCCCGATCAAACCCTTTAATAACCTCCAGAGACCTTCACCTGTTTATCCCTCGGCTTTCTCTTTCCTGCAGAAAAGTCATCTTAAATCTTTGCTGTAACTATAATCCCTCCGTTACTGTATCAGTTAAGTGCTTTTTGCAAGTTCTGCAGTACATCTATCTCTTTTTTTTGGTGTATGAAGTCCAGAGCTGTGGAAAATACTCTGTTAGAAACATAGAAAATAGGAGCAGGAGGAGTCTACTTGAACCCTTCGCGCTCGCTCTAACATTTATCATGACCTTCTCTTGTCATCCAACTCTGTAACCTGTTCCCGCTTTTCCCCCATACCCTTTGATCCCTTTAGCCCCAAGGGCTATGGGCGGGATTCTCTGTCGGCTGACGTAGAAATCGTGAAACACGATTGGGTGGAGAATAGGTTCAACGATAAAAGCACAGCCGGCGCCAATTTGACGCCAAATTGCAATTTGACGTCACTTCGACAACACCGTCAATGCAGTCCAGAACGCATATACAGTGGACACCATTTGCATGTCATTAGCGGGCCTGACCCGGTATTCGCCGGGGCCTCCGCGATGCTCCATCTCCAATGGGGTGAGTTCCGGATGACGAGTTTCACTTGTGCTTTTAAAAATCATGAAAACAGAGTGGTGACTGCTGAGGGAGAGAAGGGGTACAGAAGGTGTTCATCATCGCCATAGTTTGCTAACCGTTGTACCATTGGCTGGGGGGCTTCGGCCGGTGGGGGGGGGGGGGGGGGGGGGGAGATGTGGGGTCAGCGTGGACAGGCACTGACCACCATTACCGCAACTGGGAAGGCAGCCATGCCGCTGTGCACGCCGCTAACAGCCCACTTAGAGCAGTGTGTCGTATAGGTGTGTCACCCCCAGGCCACCCCGCCCGAGGTGCCTTCTGGCCCCAGCCAATACATCATCTTGTGTGTGGGGGGAGTGTAATGTGTACGTGCAGTTTTTAATTGGCTGGAAGGCGCTTTGGAATACTGCAAAAGGCACAATATAAATGTAATTTTCAAAATTAATTTACGGGATGTGGGCGTGACTGGTTAGGCCAGTATTTATTGCCCATCCCCAGCCACAATAATACTGTGGCTAAGCACGGTGGCACAGTGGTTTGCACTGCGGCCTCACGGCGGCGAGGTCCCAGGTTCGATCCCAGCTCTGGGCCACTGTCCGTGTCGAGTTTGCACATTCTCCCCGTGTTTGCGTGGGTCTCACCCCCACAACCCAAAGATGTTGCAGGGTAGGTGGCTTTGCCTCACTAAATTGCCCCTTAATTGGAAAAAATGAATTGGGTACTCTAAATTTCTTTTTAAATAAATAAATACTGTGGCTATAAGAGAAGGTCAGACGCTGGCGATTCTGAGGCAAGTAACACATCTCTTGACTCCCCAAAGCCTGACCACCATCTCCAAGACACAAGTCAGGAATGTGACTTTTTTTTTTAATTCACTTATGGAATGTGGGCATCACTGGTTAGCCCAGCCTACCCCTAACTGCCCTTGAGAAGGTGGTGGTGAGCTGCCTTCTTGAACCGCCGCAGTCCATGTGGTGTAGGTACACCCACAGTGCTGTTCGGATTGGAGTTCCAGGAATTTGCTCCCAGGACAGTGATTGAATACGCTCGCTCCACTTGTCTGAATGAGTGCAGCTCCATCAACTCTGAAGAAGCTCAACACCATTCAAGACAAAGCAGCCCTGCCTGATTGCCGCCCCATCCACCAACTTAAACATTCACTGACTCAAAATGGAAGGAGTGTCCACAATCTACAGAATGAACTGTAGCAACTCTCCTGGGCTCCTTAGGCAGCACCTTCCAAACCTGCGACCTCGACCATCTAGAAGGACAAGGCAGCAATTCACCACATGCAAGTTCTCCTCAAGCTACGCACCATTCAGACTTGCAAATATATCGCCGTTCCTTCACTTTCCCTGGGTCAACTCTACCCCTAACAGCACGAGGGGTGTACCTACATCGCATGGACTGCAGCAGTTCAAGAAGGCAACTCGCCACCACCTTCTCGAGGGCAATTAGGGATGGGCAATAGACGCTGGTCTAGACAGCAACGCCCATATCCTGAGAGCAGATAAATTAAAAAAGAAGTACTATTCACATTGCGACGGTCATTCAAAACTGTTAACTGTTCTTTTTCACAGAAAGAGTAACTGGGTGGCTGCAAAGGCCCTTGTGAAATTTATGAAACCCAGGAAGGAGAATGCCAAGGAGCGGCAGAAACTTGTGCCCGAGAGCCAAGTTCACCAACTGGAGTCGACAGAAGTGGCAGCAGCATTGCCTCCTTCTCTGGCACAGAGAGCGAGTCTTGACAACTCCTCGCTGGGATCCAATTCATTAGAGGAAAATGGCCTGAGCCCAACCAGTAAAGGTAAAGACAGCCGGGGGAAGTAAACACTTAGAGAGTCTAATCCAAAGCAGTCCAGCCATCTGAATTGGCCAGACCTAGAAGTTGTTGGCCTGGAGCTGTTTCATTGGCCTGTGCTCACTTGCCTCTCAAACCTTTTGGATTGTTGATTAGTTCGACTTCTCGGAGTTTCAGGGACTGAGCCAATCTATTGAGGTGGTGTGTGATTTATGAGGAGAACTTACCTGATTAGTCATCTTCAGCTCAGACTTAACCGTCCATGTTTGACTTGTTTTGGAATGCGATCATTGATTACTTTTGTTTGTCTCCCAGGGCTTTAAGAGTCAGCTGTGTAATGTGGGACTGAAGAGCAGGTAGAGGATGTGCAAAAGTTCACTCTCCAGAAGAAAATGAACCATGCAGTTGAGTTTTTGTGAGGTGTTGGTGACTTGCTTGGTGGTTTTTGGCTGGTCCAATAATTGTTAGATTAGTGAACATGTCTTCACAGAATAGTGAGTATTTCTGCAGAATATTCTGTTGGCATGTGAGACGGATGGTGTTCATTCACTGTGAGAGGAATAGACTTGACAGCTAATGGCTTGTGCTTATTCGACATTTTTCTAATTTATCCAACACTGTGACACGGTGCCTCACAGCGCCAGGCACCCGGTTTCAATCCAGCCTCGGGTGACTGTCTTTGTGGGGTTTGCACTTTCCCCCCCCCGACGTGTGTGTGTGTGTTTCCTCCGGGTGCTCCATTTTCCTCCTACAGTCCAAAGATGTGCAGGTTGGGTGGATTGGCCATGATAAATTGTCCCTTTGTGACCTAAAAGATTAGGTGGGGTTACTGTGTTACGGCGATAGGCATGGTGCTCTTTCAGAGGGTCAGCAGAGACTTGATGGGCCGAATGGCCCCTTCTGCACTGTAGTGATTCAATGATTCTATTATATGATTCTATGATCCACTGGACTATTGTGAATATAAGGTGTGAGCCTTTCTGCTGTAATTGATAATAAGGCAACAACCCTTCACTCATACCTGTTGTTAGAAAGTGGTTTAACTGTGGGTGTCAGCTGTGGCTCAATAATTACACTTTCTCATCAGTTAGTCAGAAGGTTGTGGGTTGGAAATGCCACTCCGGGAACCAAGAGCATGTATTCCAGCCTGGCGCTCTGTACTTACATCCGGAAATATTGACAAATGTCCAAATTTTAACCTTCTCTGTAATAATGCAGAGGTGCTGAGGAATACATTCCTTAGGAATTAATATTTTTGAATAATCTACACTTTTCTCCCCACTGTTGCAGAAATGATGAACTGAATCCTGTTTTTCTTTCTGTGGTGATTCTAACTTTGTGCGCCCGTTAACCTTGGTGGTGGGGAGTGAGCGCTCTTTAATTGCATGTACTTTGGTTTACATTGTGTTTTATTTTTAATGTTTCATCTCTCTCTCCCTTTTTTTATTCTCTCTCTGCTCCCCCAAATCTTGGGGTGGTGTTTTCTCCTTTCTGATTTTCCATTAAGTGCCCACCCGGAAAAGGTTTACATTTCTGAAGAGAAAGAGCAAAGAGAAGCTCAAGACCAAATCGACACCGGACAACCCACGCCAAATGCTGTCCCAGCGCCTGCGGTTATGGTCGTCCAGTGACATGTCGGATTCCGTCAACGACTCGTCCCTTCAGCTCCCCGAGTCAGGGATTTCTCCCTCCTCTGCCCGTCATGCCCCACCGTTATCCCTGTCTGTCACATAAATGGACCCTCTGCCGTGACAGACCTCGGGCCATAGTTGCCCCTCACATTGTTGCGATGTTGATTCTGATGCTGATCCGAAATATGTAAACCAATTAAAGTTAATTTTAAAAAAAAAGAAATTGAAAGACTACACCTGAGACACCTGATGTTTTAATGCTGATCCTTTCTCCCATCATTTCTGACTGTTCATCCGTTTAAAAAAAACACAATTTGGGTCTCCAGACACTTCAATCGTAAGTAGTAATGTCCGTCTGTGCTGTTACGCATTCAACTGTAATCTTTTATTCCATTTAAAAAGCCATATTCAAATTCATCCTGTTACCAAAGAAAGTATTGGAAACTCATCCAGTCCCAGTTAAGGAAGTGGGGGTGGGGACATCTTATTTTTAACAGTTTCCTATGATTCGGCATTTTTACTAAACGGTGAAGCCTGTATAAGCGGACACCCCGACTTTGACCAACCAAGCACAATCGCTTACTGCAGGATGGGGGTAACTTGCATCTACAAGAGACACTCCGGGACCACGGGCGCTGACAAATTACAAACGATGGACCACTCTCAGTTGCACCAAACAGAAATCACGGGCCATGCATAACATGGAAAATAGGAGCAGGAAGCTGCCATTCGGCCCTTCGAGCCTGCTCCGCCATTCATAATGATTATGGCTGATCATCCAATTGGATAGCCAGATCCTTCCTCCTTCCCTGCACCCCCCCCCCCCAAATATCTTTTGATCCCTTTGATCCCTTTTGCCCCAAGTGCTATATCTAACTGCTTCTTGAAAATATACACGGCAGTATTCTCTGTTCCTTCATACGGGGGAGGCTTCTCGGGCATTTCTGCAGTGAATGGAGATTTGGCTGAGTGCCAAGATCTCTTCTAGCTGGCAATGGTAGTGAGGCTAACTCTCGAGAGAACCCTGGCCCCAGTTTTTTGGCCCCAACTACTTTCTGTGTTAGTGAATTCCACAAGCCGACCACTCTTTGGGTGAAGACATTTCTCCTCATCTCAGTCCTAAATGATTCCTCCCCCCTCGTATCCTCAGACCGTAACCCCTTGTTTTGATCTCCTCACCATCTGGAACGTCCTTCTTGCACTTCCCCTGTCTAGTCCTGTTATCGGTTTCTGTGAGTCCACCCCCTCATTCTTCTGAACTCCTGCGAATATAATCCTAACTGACTCAATCTCTCTTCATATGCTGCCATCCCAGGAAAAAATCTGGTAAACCTTCTCTGTACTCCCTCTATAGAAAGAACATCCCATCCTCAGATAAGGAGACTATAACTGCACACAATATTCCAGGCGTGGCCTCACCAGGGCCCTGCATAGTTGCAGCAAAACATCCATAATGTTGAATCCACTCGCAGTGAAAGCCGCCTTTAACGACTGCTTCACCTGCATGCTCACCTTTAGCGATTCGTGTACCAGGCCACCCAGGACTCATTACACATTCCCCTCTCCTAACCTGTGACCATTCAGATGATAATCTGCCTTCCCATTTTTGCTACCAAAGTAGATAAACTTACATTTATTGAAATCATACTGTATCAGCCATGCATTTGCTCACACACTCAGCTTGTCCAAATCACACTGAAGCATCTCTGCATCCTCCTCACAGCTCACCCTCCCACCCAGATTTGTGTCATCTGCAAATTTGAAGATATTACATTTAGTTCCCTCATCTAAATCATTAATATATATTGTGAACAGCTGGGGTCCCTGCACCGATCCCTGGGGTAGCCCACTAGTCACTGCCTGCCATTTGGATAAAGATCTTGTTTCCTGTCTGCCAACCAGTCCAAAGACATGCAGGTTAGGTGGTTTGGCCATGATAAATTGCCCTTGGTATCTAAAACATTTAGGAGGGGTTATGGGGATAGGGTGGAAATGAGGGCTTAAGTGGGTCGGTGCAGACTCGATGGGCCGAATGGCCTCCTACTGAACTGTATGTTCTATGTAACCAGTTTTCTATCCATCTCAATACACTATCCCTAATCCTATACACTTTAATTTTACACACTAATCTCTCATGTGGGTCTACAAAGCTTTCTGAAAGTCCAAAGAAACCACATCCACTGGCTCCCCTTCATCAACTCTACTTGTTACATTTTCGAAGAATTCCAGTAGATTCCCCTTTATAAATCCGTGCTGACTTTGTCTGATCCTGCAACTGTTTTCCAAGTGCTCTGATATAAATTTTCCCCACTTCCAACATCAGGCTGACTGGTCTATAATTCCCTGTTTTCTCTCTGTGTCCCTTTTTAAATAGTGGGGTTACATTAGCTACCCTCCAATCTGCAGGAACTGTTCCAGAGTCTATAGAATCTTGGTAGATGACCACCAATGCATCCACTATTTCTAGGGCCACTTCTTTAAGTACTCTGGGATTTATTGGCCTTCAGTCCCATCAATTTCCCCAATAGCATTTCTCTACCAATACCGATCTCCTTCAGTTCCTCCCTCTCACTAAACATTTCTGAAATGTTATTTGTGCTCTCCTTTGTGAAGGCAGAACCACAGTGTGTATTTAGTTGGTCAGCCATTTCTTTGTTCCCCATTATAAATTCCCATGTTTCTCCTTGTACGAAGGAAATTACTTTGCTGCAATGGGGAACTTTTTACCCAGCATGCATAGTGGCAGAGAAATGGCTCTATCTCTGGAATGGAATGCTTTGGAAAGGTCCTGACCTAGGTTTAGAGTGGGTATCTCTGTACTCCCCATTGGACTGTAAAAATTCTCTTGACATAAAGGATTGTTTGGATAATGAGGCCACCTGCAGAGAAAAAAGACAACTGATGCATTCCCTAAAATCTCCGTGACTTACAGGCTTCATTGTATGTGAGTAATTCAGACTGTTGCTTCAGCTTAAACATTTGTTTATCGGTGATCAGCTGCTGTGCGATGAATGTTGCCCCCTAAAGCTGCCTGCCTGTGCCCTCCTTTCTTCAACCCCCTTCAGCGGGTTGTGTGTGCGCCTCGGGATTGTCCCCCGTCTCCCTTGCCTACCCCATCAGTCTGCTGCTTCCGTCGTGCCCTACTCCGCTTTCCCTACTACCCCTGTATAGCTTTACTTTCTTTCCAGCAGGTCACCAAACAGCCTGTCGTTCAGTGTTTGACTCCCCACTCAAGCTGGTTGGGGAGAATTTTAATTAAATGCTGCCAACCTTTTTGTTGCTGCTTTATGTATTTGGTGACGATTTAGTGGTGTGGCGGGGATCTAGTGGACAGGACAGTTCCATGTGGGAAGTAGCCAGTTCCAGACCTCCAAAAGATCAATGCTGCAATGGAGCATCACTAGCATGGCTGACATTTATTGTCCATCCCGAGTGCTAATGAGCAACTACCTTCAACTACACCAGCCTATGTGGTGAAGGTACTCCTGCATTGTCGTTGGAGAGGGAGTTCCAGGAATTTAACTCCGTTGTCAAAGTCAGGATGGTGTGTGTGGCTGAGAGAGGAACATGGAGGTAGTGATGTTCCCTTGCAAATGCTACACTAGTAGTTCTTGGTGATGGAGGTCGTGGGTATTTCAGGACACATTGTGCCTTCTAGCCATTTTCTATTAAGGGTTCAATATTCTGTGAGCTTCCCCAATGAGTTTAATGAGCAGCTCAAGAACGTCCCAGCTTCAGAACGAGGCCTGTACTGAGTTAGATCTCTATCAAGTTATTATTTGGGTAAGCAGCATTGGTTAGCACTGCTGCCTCACGACGCCCAGGACCCGGGTTCGATCCAGGTCCCGGGTCACTGTCCGTGTGGAGTTTGCACATTCTCCCCGTGTCTGCGTGGGTCTCACCCCCACAACGCAAAAGATGTGCAGGGTAGGTGGATTGGCCACACTAAATTGCCCCTTGGGGGGAAAAAAAAAAGAATTGGGTACTCTAAATTTTAAAAAAGTTATTGGGCGGGATTCTCTCTTCTGGGGATGAGATCCCTATGTCCGCCAGAAAACGAGCAGGAATCACTCCTGACTTTTTCCTAGAAAGTCCAGGGTGATTCTCCGTCCTTAAGGTGGCCAGCAGGGCCCCGCAGTGTGCCCCGCAGCTCCGGCAGCCGGCGGGGCCCTGCAGTTACACCAGCGCAGCCAGCATCCCATTGACTGACAGCAAGACTTTGCTGCAACCTCCCCATGGTTAACCAGGATAATACTGATTCTCATTGGCTGAGGACTTATCGAAACAAATAGCTACTTGAGAGCAAGTGACCAGCACCATTGGGATTGTACAATAGTCAATAGAAGGAAGGTGCGAAAGCTTATTTATCCTTACTCCCTGGATCTTTAGTAATGCAAGTGCCTGTCTTGTTGACTCTGCTCACAGCTCTCAGTCCTCGTGTTATTCTGAGTATTGCTAATTGTTCGCAGTAGCTGAACTGGGCTCCAGAAGGATTATTACCCACCTTAGATTGTTTATTTTTGAAATGGAAAATGATTTCAAATCGAGGCCTTATCTGATTGCAAGGATGGTGTTGATCAATTTCAATAATTTATAAATCTAGCATCTGTCATAGCATTCCCAGTATTTATATATCCTTACATCCACATTTATAATCATAATTTCCAATGTAAGCAGATCGGGCTGTCAATAAACCCCAATACCACTGGAGGCACAATAGTATGAGTTTACATGGGTTGTTCATGTTATAAATGTGGGTTTAGGAATTTGTAATGAGTATTCAGACATAAGATATATAATATATACAGAAAACTATTAGGGTTTATGCCTGCATGTCGGCCTCCAATCACACTCCATCTTTCACCTGAAGGGCAATGTTTTCTAGGCTGGCTGCGGAAACTAGTGTGTTTCCACCACACTTTAAAACCTTCCAGTGATGAGAAATGTAGATATCTAAATGGCATTTTTTATTTAGTTGTACTAACCAAACACCAGAGGGTTTATTTTTCTCCTGTGGGCTAAGCTGCTGCCCTGTAGCGACACCAGTAGGTGACGCTGTAGTCCATTTCACCCGTTGAAACCTTCATAACGATCTGCTCTGTGAAATGAACAGGATTTCGAAACCGTTGAGCAACGTTTCTCCACACATAGTTCTTTTGGTTTTCTGTCCGCTCTCCTGGAGCTGACTCGCCTCACTGTAGCTTGCCAACCGAGAATGCCAGCAGGCTACTCAATCGTTGAATCATCGCCTCCAGACTGACCCTGCTCTCTCCAAACCTTCCAATGTGCATTTTCTGGCCAGACTTACCTTCGACAAACTGGCTGTTTATTTTTGCTCTCTTCCTATAGCTAATGGATACTGAGCTCAGTAATTTTTTAAAAATATCATGCCCCACTCCCCATCCCAGAACGGTGCAATAGAGGATTCTGGCAGCCTGAGAGAAATGCAGGGGCTTCTGGAAATGTGCAGGGTCACTCAGTAGCTGAAAAAGATGTTTCGGATAATAATCCAATGATCATAAATGGGCCACTTGTAACTGGGCTTGGCCGTTCAGGTCAGATATATTTTGGGAGGTGTCATCACATTAACTCTTGCCTCCAACTGCCCCACTCCCACACTCATGCCATTGGTCACCCATCGTCATGGCGCCCTGCCTTCCTATAGCCAATGAGGTAGCAAGCAGACTCTTCACATTATCCAGTTGGGTGATTCTTGGTCTTTGGCCAAGCAGCCTTTCCCTGAACATCTCCAATGGTTTTCTAGCTGATGAACAAAGGTATCCAAAATGTCACCTTTTAAAAGACCATTTTTTGTTTTATTGCCTCCTCTGATTTTTCTCCTCACTCTGTCGTCTTGGAGATTAATCACCAATTCCTGGCGGCTCCAGGGCAATTCTGCAGAGTTGACGACCCTTATCCGTACTGAAACCCTGTCTTTCTGATCCGAGCACTGATTGGTTCTTTCATTCTATTCCCTCTTTGAGGCTGCTCACTGGAAAGTATTTGCTGTTGGTTACTCGATTACATTGCCCCCTTGCCCCTGTGAGCCCCACTTGGTACTGTAACGCCTCTATTAATTACTGAAAAGCCAAGCATTTGGAGCCTAGTTCAGCTGCTGAGTTTGTGCTTCAAGGTTTTTGTCACCCGTTACTCCTTGTGGCATCGAGCACCCGTTTCGGTTACGATCAGGGGAATAATAATTGTGCTTGGCTCTTGCATCTTTTTTCTTCTAGTCGCCAGTGATGGGCAGAAGCAGAGAGAGCTCTTGGGGAGTGCAGGCCATTCCAAGACCCCAAGTCCAGAGGGCACCGCTGCGACTCAACGCCGTCGTGTTGAGCTAGGAGCCATGGCGTATTCCACCTCTGCCATCCACCTCACCGCCTCAAACTCCACCCCCACGTTCAGCTGCAGACGACCAGTCCAAACCAAAGGTACGGGTTTCATAGAGTTTCCAGAAACATGCCCTTCAGTCCAACCGGTCTTTGCTGGTATTTACACCCAATACGAGTCTCCTCCTACCCTACTTAATCTCACCCTATCACCGTATCCTTCTCTTCCGCACTCTGTCATATGAAGTACATCTGTTATTACCTCAACCACTCTCTAATCACCCTCTCTGGCTAAAGACGTTTCTCCTAAATTTCCTTTTTTTTTAAGTTATTCATATTTATGGCATGTTGTCTTTTAAATTCCCCGCAATTCTACCCTTCCATTTTCTGGAGAAAAGAGCCTCAGCCTGTTTAATCATTCATAATGGGCACAGCCACTCTGTTCTGATATCCACCTTATAAATGTTATTATGCACCTTCTCTCATCACTTGTTAGAAATTGGAGTGTTGAAGAGCTTTTGGTCCAGGAAATCGTTCTGGTACTGACAATCTTGGCATAAAACGTATCTTTAGTATACACTGTTGTCTGATGGAAATCGCTGACTAGACCACTGGTTAGGCCACAGTGACACCAGGTTGCGGTTTGGTTGAAAGTGATACACGCGATATAGGTAAATGCACTTTGCTCCGTTATGTGTGCTTAACAAACCTACCACGCCATTCACTAACCAAGGAAGGAGAACATTCACAGGAGGGGAAAAACACTCAAAATCTGCTTTTCCTTTTAGCGTTCAACTAACAAATGTGCAAAAAGGTTAATGTTCACCAACATTGGTACAAAATCAGATTGTCGGGGTATTCATCTCATTGGCAATTGTGGAGCTTGCTGTGTACATATTGACTGACTCATTTCCTCACATTACAGCATTAACAATGCTTCAGAAGGCAATTGGCTTTCAAATGCTTCGAGCTGGAAAGGGTTTTGGAAACATAAGCTCTCCACGAGTGTGTGCCATGTGAATATGTATACTGAGATCACAGCCCCAAAGACAAGTGACCACTGCTTACTTTTTATTTATGAACCAGAAATACAATCAGCCACATTTGGATTACCAGTTTAGTCCCTTGTGACTACTAGCAATAGTACTGGACAACACCGGGTTAGTTTATCTCCAGTAGCAGTAGGGACATTGTATCTGCGTCAGAGTCCTGCGTCATGGGTGGGGGGCGGGGGGGTGGAGAGAGTAGGGAATGTGGTAATGTCAGTTGATAACATGCTAAAAAGATTGCACAGCTTCAAGACATTTGTTCTATATCATCATTTATTGAAGTGCCATTAATTATAAAAATATTTTTCTGGTCAAAGGGTGAATACTTGGGACATACTTATGGACGCACAGTTGCAGCATTATTGACCTAGAATCAGCTCCCTCAGAATGTTGCTAAGAAACTTCGGAATGAAAAGAGTGGGTAGAGAGGTTGTTCCTCCTCTCTGTCACACTCATGTTCTTGATTGAAGCATGAAGGGGAGAGAATGTCAGTGAGATTGTACACTTTTTAAATTCATCCATGGGATGTGAAAGTCCCTGGCAAACCCTAATTGCCCTTGAGTGAGTGGTGGTCATCTCACCTTTTTAAACCACTGGTGTCACGTTTGTCAGGATCCCGGACCTTGACTCGCACCAGTTGGTTATGGGGGGTGACTTCAACACGGTCCTGGATCCGAGAATGGACTGGTCGTGTTCTAGGTCAGGGAAAGTATCAGCAATGGTGAAAGAGCTGCGGGGGTTCATGGAGCACATAGGAAGGGTTGATCCGTGGAGATTCGAGAGGCCAAGGAGCAAGGAATATTCATTCTACTCATGTGCACAAGGCATACTCCAGGATAGATTTCTTTGTACTGGATAAAACACTGTTAGCGGGGGTGGAGAACACAGAGTACTTGGCAATTGAGGTGTCAGACCACACACCAGATTGGATAGACCTGCGGATAAGCCCAGGAATGTCCCAGCGCCCGCAGAGGAGATTAGATGCAGGGCTGTTAGCGGACGACGAGATTTGTCAGCGAGTGAGGGAGACGATTCGGTGGTCTATAAAGAACGACGACACTGGAGAGACCGCGGCTGGGGTGGTGTGGAAGGCATTGAAGGTGGTTATTAGAGGGGAACGTATTTCGATTCGGGCCCATAGGGAGAAGACTGAACGGGCGGAGCTGGACAGGTTGGTAGCAGAAATCTTGCAGGTGGACAGGAGATAAGCAGAGTCTCTGAAGGAGGAGCTCCTGAAGGAGCATCAGAGACTCCAAATGGAGTTTGAGCTCCTTTCCACAGGTAAGGCAGAGGGACAGCTGAGGAGGGTAAAAGGAGATTTATATGAATATGAGGAGAAGGCTAGCAGGATGCTGGCGCATCAGCTGAGGAAGCAGGAGGCAGCAAGAGAAATAGGGAAATAAAGGATATGAAGAGGAAGGTAGTGATGGACCCAGTGGAGGTTAACGACGAGTTCTGTGAATTCCATAGTCGACTATATGAGTCTAAACTCCTGGCAGGCGAAGGGGGTATGAATCCTGGAGAGGCTAGGGGCAGTATTCTCCGCTAAGGCCAAAAATCGCGGAGGCCGTCGTGAACTCGGCCGTGGTTCATGACGGCCTCGAGGCCCGCTCCCCACACCTAATTCACCCCCACCCGGGGGGGCTAGGAGCGGGCCCCCGTCATTCCCGGCCGCGACCTCGGACGCCAGAAGTGACGCGCGAACGGCGCTTTTCATGATGTCATGCGCGGGTTCCCGGTTCCAACCAGCGCATGCGCGGATGACATCACCGCGCAGACGGCACGAACCCGCGCATGCGCGGTGCCGTCTTTCTCCACCACGGCCCGGCAAGACGTGGCGGCTTGATCTTGCCGGGCGGCGGAGGGGAAAGAGTGGGCACCGATCGTGGGCCTGTCCCCTCCCGAGCACAGTCGCGGTGCTCCCGTCCAAATCGGGCCCTGGATGCCCCAAACAGGCATCTGGTGCCCGTTTCACGAATGCAGCGACCAGGTGTGGTTGCTGCCGTGGTGAAATGGGCGTGAAGGGTCAGCCCATCGGGCTTGGCGAATCGCCGTGAAAAACGGCGAGCGGCGATTTTTTCGAGGGGGGGGGCGGGAGAATCGCCGGGGGGGCGTAAAAAATGTCGGGACACCCTCCCACGATTCTCCCAGGCCACGTGGGGAGCGGAGAATTCCGCCCTAGAGTTCTCAAAGGTAGATCAGGAGATGGTGGAAGTCGTGGATGGCTCAATTGGGCTCGGGGAGGTGATAGACAGATTGGGGCGGGCAGTCGGGCAAGGCCCCAGGTCCTGATGGACTCCCAGTGGAATTTTATAAAATGTTTTCTGGGTTATTGGGGCTGCTTCCCCAACGCTATCACAGGTAGTGGGGGAGGGGTCGGTTTGGGAGCGAGTGGAAGCGGCATCCTGCAAGGGTACGAGTTTGGAGGCTTTACTAACGGCGCCTCTGCCGTTCTCGCCGGCTCGGTACTCCACAAGCCCTGTGGTGGTGGCAGCCCTAAGGGTGTGGGGGCAATGGAGTCAGCACATGTGATTGGACAAGGCGTCAGTGTGGTCACCCATTTGTGACAACCACCGTGTCATGATATGCAACCAATGAACACTCAGAATAGGACACAACCAATGGGCAGTCAGGACACTCAGAGGTGGCATCACCACAAGGGGGCATGACATAAACACTATAAAAGGGATGAGGCACTCCCACCCTGCCTTTTTCCACAGACAGGTATCTCGCGAGTTAGACAGGGTTGATCAGCAGCATCACACCCCAGCACGTGGCTTAGAGCAAGCTGGTACAGTTAGACTGAGTTACTACAGTTAGATTAGCAGAGAGTCTAACTCATTTGAGAATTGTGTTAATAGTTCAATAAACACGTTGAACTAATTTCAGAGTCTGGAGCAACCTTTAATTAAGACTGCATCAAGTAGTAGCCTGTGTTATCCGAAGCAGCAGAACACAACACATCGGTTTGCCCTGGGGGGGCTGGATGGGGCTTTAAGAGATGGCAGTGGGTAGGGATTGAGAGTTTTGGGGACCTATTCATCCAGGAGGGCTTTCGGACCTGGGAGGCACTAGCGGAGGTGTTTCAGTTGCCGGGTGGGTGCGGAACTTGGTACGGAGGCAAGTTCCAAACTTTCCTCGCCTGCCTCCCAAGTGGACTACAGGACAAGGTGATGTCAAAAGCAGGGGTTGGAGAGGGAAGGATTTCGGAGATATACAAGGAGTTGATGGAGTGGGAAGGGGCCCCTATCAGAGAGGTGAAGAGGAAGTGGGAAGAGGAGTTGGGAGGAGAGCTGGAAATTGAACTGTGGGAAAAAGCCTTGAAGAGCGTCAATTTATCCTCGTCGTGTGCCAGACTTGGCTTGATCCAGTTCAAGGTGGTCCACAGGGCCCACATGACACTAGCCCGGATGAGCAGATTCTTTGAGGAGGTGGAGGACAGATGTGGGCAGTGTGGGGGTAGCCTGGCGAACCATGTACATATGTTTTGGGCATGTCCGAAGTTGAGGGATTCTTGCAGGGATTTGCGACGCTATGTCAGAAGTCCTGGAAGGGAGGGTAACTCAGAGTCCAGAACTGGCGATATTTGGGATATTGAAAGATCCGGGGGGGGGGTGGGGGGGGGAAAGAGAGATTTTGCTGCAGATTCAATTATGATCTGGGGACCCGGGTTTAAATGCCACAATGGCAGGTGATGAAATTTAAACTCTATGAAATATCTGGAATTAAAAGTCTAATCATGACCATGAAACCATTGTCAATTGTCATAAAAACCCACCCGGTTCACTAATGTCCTGTAGGGAAGAAAATCTACTACCCTCTCCTGGTCTACATGTGACTCCAGATCCACAGCAATGTGGTTGACTTTTAAATGCCCTCTGAAATGGCCTCGCAAGCCACTCGGTTTTATTCAGCCGCTACAAAAACACGAAAAAGGAATGAAACTGGAGGACTGCCCGCCATCAACCAACGCACCAGAAACGACAGAAACCAGCTTTGTGTCAAAGTTGGGAGAGCTGTTTCACAAGACTGGTTAAGCAACAGCCTGACGTAGTCATACTCACAGAATCGTACCTTACAGACAATGTCCCAGACACCACTATCACCATTCGTGGGTATGTCCTGTCTCACCAGCAGGACAGACCCAGCAGAGGTAGCAGCACAGTGTCATACGGGAGGGAGTCCTCAACACTGACTTTGGGCCCCATGAAGTCTCATGGCTTCAGGTTAAACATGGGCAAGGAAACTTCCAGCTGATTACCATGTACCGGCCACCATCAGCTGATGATTCAGTACTCCTCCATGTTGAACACCACTTGGAGGAAACACTGAGGGTGGCAAAGGCACAGATTATGCACTGGGTGGGGGACTTCAGTGTCCATCACCAAGAGTGGCTCGGTAATGCCACCACAGACCGAGCTGGCCGGGTCATAAAGGACATAGCTGCTAGACTGGGACTGCAGCAGGTGGTGAGGGAACCAACAAGAGGGAAAAACATATTTCACCTCATTCTCATCACCCTGCCTGCTGTAGATGCATCTATCCATGATTATATAAGTAGAAGTGACCACCGCACCATCCTTATGGAGACACAGTCCCGTCTTCATATTGAGATACCCTCCATCGTGTTGTGTGGCACTACCACCGTGCTAAATGGGATAGACTTCAAACATATCTCGCAACTCAAGAAGAGCATCCATGAGGTGTTGTGGGCCATCAGCAGCAGCAGAATTGTATTCATCCACAATCTGCAACCTCATGGACCAGCATATCCCCCACACTACCATTACCACCAAGCCAGGGGATCACCCCTGGTTCAATGAAGAGTGCAGGAGAGCGTGGCAGGGGCAACACCAGGCAGACTGAAAAATGAGGTGTCGATTTGGTGAAGCTACAGCACAGGACTACTTGTGTGGCAATCAGCATAAGCAGCAAGTAATAGACAGAGCTAAACGATTGCACAATGAATGCATCAGATCTAAGCTCTGCAATCCTGCCACATCCAGCCATGAATGGTGGTGGACAATTAAACAACTCGCTGGAGGAGGAGGCTCCGCAAATATCCCCATCCTCATGATGGAGGAGCCCAGCACATTGGTGCAAAAGACAAGGCTGAGACACTCGCAGCAATCTTCAGCCAGACGTGCCGAGTGGATGATCCATCGCGGGCTCCTTCGGAGGTCCCCAGCATGAAAGATATCAGTCTTCAGCCAATACGAATTCACTCCATATGATATCAAGAAACAGCTGAAGGCATTGGATACTGCAAAGGCTTTGACCTCTGACAATACTCCAGCAATAGTAATGAAGACTTGTCTTCCAGAACTTGCCGCAGCTGTTCTGTACAGCTGCAAGACAGGCATCTACCTGGCAATGTGAAAAATTACCCCTGTGTGACCTGTACTCCAGAAACAGGACAAATCCAACCCAGCCAATGCCACCCTATCAGTCATCAGCAGTACTATCAAATGGCACTTACTCAGCAATAACCTGCTCACAGACGCTCAGTTTGGGTTCTGCCAGGGTCACTCAGCTCCTGACCTCATTACAGCCTTGGTTCAAACATGGACAAAGAGTTCAATGCCAGAGGTGAGGTGAGAGTGACTGCCCTTCACATTAAGGCAGCATTTGACCGAGTGTGGCATCAAAGAGCGCTAGCTAAACTGGAGTCAATGGGAATCAGGGAAAAACTGTCCGCTGGTTGGAGTCATACCCGGCATAAAGGAAGATGGTTGTGGTGGTTGGAGGTCAATCATCTCGGCTCCAGGACGTCACTGCAGAGTTCCTCAGGTTAGTGCCCCAGACCCAACCATCTTCAGCTGCTTCATCAGTGACCTTCCTTCCATCATACGGTCAGAAGTGGGGAAGTACGCAGATGATTGCACAATGTTCAGCCCTATTTGTGACTCCTCAGACAATGAAGCAGTCCATGTCCAAATGCAGCAAGACCTGGACAATATCCAGGCTTGGGATGACAAGTGCCAAGTTACTTTCGCACCACTCGAGTGCCAGGCAGTGACTACCTCCAACAAGAGATCTAACCACCGCCCCTTGACATTCAATGACATTACCATCACTGAATCCCCCACAATCAACATCCTGGGGGTTACCCTTGATCAGAAACTGAACTGGACTAGTCACATTAATACTGTGGCTACCAGGGCAGGTCAAAGGCTAGGAATCCTATGACGAGTAACTCACCTCTGAACCCCCCCCCCCCCCCCCCCCCCCCCCCCCCCCCCCCAAAAGCCTGTCCACCATCTGCAAGGCACAAGTCGGGTGTGTAATGGAATACTCCCCACTTGCCTGGATGAGCGCAGCTCCAGCAACACTCAAGAAGCTCGACTCCATCCAGGAGCCCGCTTGATTGCTCCCCCTTCTACAAACATTCAAACCCTCCACCACCGACAAACAGTGGCAGTCATGTGTACCCATCTACAAGATGCACTACAGTAAAACACCAAGGTTCCTTAGACAGTACCTTCCACACCCACGATCGCTACCATCTAGAAGGACAAGAGCAGCAGATACCTGTGATCCCCACCACATGGAGGGTCCCCTCGTCACCCAGACTTGGAAATATATCGCCGTTCCTTCACTGTCGTTGGGGTGAAATCCTAACAGCACAGTGGGTTTACATACACCTTTTGAAGGGCAACTAGGGATGAGTAATAATGCTGGTCTAACCACCGACACCCACATCCCAGGAATGAATTTTTGAAAATCTCTTTTTTAAATACCACTGTGTGCTAAGAATAAATAGACTCGACTGTTGAAGTCGACTGTTTACTGCAAGATCTGCTGTAAATTCCACTCCACTTCCAATGTGTTGGCTGACATTGGTGCCAATAACACAGTTCAATTTTGTAAAGTATAGAATAGCCTTAAAAATGGAAACATGTACAGTATTTGCTGACATGGGTGAAGCAAGGTCAACAACTGATTATTTCTCTCATAATTTTTGTCACAATTCTTATCCAATAGGTTTTAACTCTGATGACGACCTCCGGACACAGTCACTTGAAGTGGAGCTTCCCATTAACAGGAACACAAGCCAAGGTAGAGATTTTCCTGCTGTACTTTGTCCAATGCTAATTAACCAGGTTTAACTGAAATTCTATTGCCTTATTTAACTAATCTAAGCAGCTTGGTACTGTGGGCTGGATTTGATACTATGCTGCTGGGGGTGGGGGGACCTCCTTTCCGGGCCCTTCAGAGGCACCATCGCCAAGGTCATATTTACCCCTTTATTTTCCGACCCCCTCTGGGGCCTGCCAGCCTCACCCTGTGATTGTAGATTTCTCCTATTTGGGAGTGGCTGTAATCCCAGCAGTGGCCAACATTCTGTCCTAGTGCAACTGGGATTGTGTACAGCTAGTTGCCAGCTCTTTAAGGTGGTACTTCCTTCCGAGATAGAACGGAAGTCTCGTTTTAAAGCAATCAAGTTCCTGGTTTGCCGCAGTCGCTGGGAGCAGCGAGAGGCATGGCGAATGTCATTCTGAAGTCCAAATGATTACACACCCAGGGGATCTGCTCGTACTCGCCCCTTCTCTGGTGAGAGAAAGACTTGCATTTCTCCAGCACCATTCAAGACCTTGGTGCAAAACAGCCAATGGCATGTTGTCACTGGTGTAATGTAGCAAGTATGGCAGCCAATTTGCAGACAGGAGGCTCCCAAACAGCAACGTGCCGATGATCTGATCTGTTTTTGTTGATGTTGGCTGAAGGTTAAAAATCAGCCCCACAACCCTGGGGATAGTCCTGCTATTCCATCGACTCTAATTCAACCTGACAAGGCAGACGGTGTCTCACCAAGACAGTAACCCTGACAATTAGCACTCCCTCAGTATTGCAATGAAATGGTCAATCTAAATTATGTGCTCAAGTCTCTTGGGCAGGACTTGAATCCAAGATCTCCTAAATTGGAGGTGAGAGTGCCTGGAAGTAGTGATTAGTTTGAGTTGTGACAGTGTTGTGCTTGACAGAGGATCAAAGTAACCAGTTAATTTCTCTTGTTGAGCTTGGCATTTGGAGAACAGCTGAAGCTGTTCCAGCCTGGACTCCGTGCCAAAGTGCTCATTGTAACTGAACAGCTAATATAAACAAGTCTTCAAATTGTCTGCAAGTTTATTCACTTGCTTCCCCTTCCAAAAAGAAAATAGTCCTCATTAATCCCATTGTAATGTACACATCTATCTGTAAAAAAAACACCTTTGTTGGAGTTGGTTGGAGGTCTTTGCTGGTTTGTCCTCTTACTGGTTCCCAGTTTGCAATAATGATGTGACCTTTTGCCCAGTGGGCAACGTCCCTACCTCTGGGCCAGAAGCTCTGGGTTCATGCCCCACCTCAGGATTTGATGGCTATGGAAGGTGGAGCATAACATGTCCAAACAGGTTGATTATTACTATCAGGTGGTAAAGAGCGGGCGGGTTCTCTGGTCAACCACCCTGCAGAAGGCAAAGGCAGACCAGTGCTGTATTTAGTCAAGCGTAATCGTAACCAATTCAATAGGCGCCCATGGTCTTCAGGCCAGAGTATCTGAAGATGGAGGAGGCTGTTGACTCCTTGACAATATGCATTTATATAACCTCTTCAACACAATTAAAAAGCATTTCAAAGCACTTCGGGGGAGTGTCTATGAGTGCATTATTCACTGACTTATAAATCCAAGCATTCACCCAAAAAAAGTCCCAATCCCAGCACTCGGCAAAAATAAACTCTGTTAACCGTGCAAATTTATTCTTGCGTGGAATATATGGCACAGAAACGAACCAGTCAGCCCAGCCAGTCAATGCTGGCGCCATGATTGCACTCTTGCCTTGGATTAATCCTCCGTTTCGTGTTCTCTCATTTGCTTATTCAACCTTTCCTTAAATGCATATCCGTCTAAAATTATAAATAAGCCACCTAGTCATTGTCAGCAAGGCAGCTCACCCTCACCTTCTCGAGGGTAGTTGGGGATGGGCACTAAATGCTGGCCTAGCCAGTGACTTCCACATCTCATTAATGAATTTCAAAAAATGATTGCCCAGTCCCAGTGTCTTGATAGACCATTTCACAGGGCCAGGGTTAACTGCTAAACATTGGTGTGGGCCTGGAGTCACCCTGACCAGGGAAGGGGGCCAGGTTTCCTTCCCTGAAGTACGTGAAACTTTTGGGCATTTTGCCCTGATCTAGTAGAATGGCGGGGCAGGATTGTGGGGCTGATTTGCCTATTTCAGCTCCTATGTTTGTGACAATTCTAGTTGATGTTATTACTGGACGGGAAGATCCCAGAATGGAACCCTGGCTCAAAAGCAGTTACTAAACATGAACAGAATGGATTATAAGACAATACTCGTTTACTGCCCTCCTCAATTTAACAAATCACACAGATTTTAAGGTTAACCTGGATGACAAACTACATTTGAAGCTACAGTGGTCTCATTGACACACAAATTCCCTTTGATGCCACAAGTTGCCTGCAGTCAAATACACAATTCCCTCTTAAACCCCAAGTGAATGTCTCCTTCGAATCCCCCCAGATGATTATCACGTAACAGTTCCCAAACTCTAATCCCCCAAATTACGCTTTAAAATATTCTTTCATAGGCGGCATGTGGCGCAGTGGTTAGCACTGGGACTGCAGCACTGAGGTCCCAGGTTCGAATCCTGGCCCTGGGTCACTAAATGTTGAGTTTTCACATTCTCCCCGTGTCTGCGTGGGTTTCACCCCCACAACCCAAAGATGTGCAGGTTAGGTGGATTGGCCACGCTAAATTGCCCCTTAATTGGAAAAAAAAATAATTGGGTACTCTTAAGTTTAAAAAAAATACATATTCTCTCATAATCATGCTTTCCATCAGTGGTTTACATTCTGAAATCCAGTACACTTTATGCAAAAGATTCTTGTGAACAAAGCTTCTGCTTTTACCAGAAAATCCACTCCAGGATTTTACACCAACTTCTTTAAGGATTTTTTTGTCTTGACTGCTTTTACACACACAAATTCTAATAGCCAGCCACCAATTGCACCATAATTATTTCAGTTAATGCCTCTCACACTATAATAAGATATCACAAACCTCAGAACCACATGAGATATCTTTCTGACTTCTCACAAGCCAAATGAACAGTACCCTGTTCTGTTCCCAGTTCCTCTTTGTTCCTGTAACTTCAGACTCTCCGGAAACTATTCTTCATTTCTCTCGTTTCCTTAAGTAGCTGTCCATTAGCACTCTGACACTGGCTTTTAAATCATTACTCCATTGTATGGCTTTTCTTCTAGCAAAGCTTAGAGAGGTTCTTTTCTAAAACGAAAGAACAAAGAAAAGCTTTTTTTTAAACTTACAATGGCCTCTCGTTCACACCTAGCTCTCTTTTTAAACATAATTTATGGAATATGGGTGTCACTGGTTAGGCCAGCATTTGTTTCCTATCCCTAGTTGTCCTTCAGAAGTTGGTGGTGAGCTGTCTTCTTGAACCGCTACAGTCCCTGAAGTGTAGGTACAACCACAGTGCTGTTAGGGAGGGAGTTTCAGGATTTTGATCAACCCTCTCCACATATACAAACACCTTTGTCCAGCATGAATCTAACTATAGGTACCTTCTAGACACAGAAGCATTAAATTAAACCCATCTTTACCTTATTTCTAATATTTATCAATACAAATATAAATCCCTTAAAACTACCTTTGTTTTCCTAACATGTTCTTGCAACAATCTGACAACTTCATGGTCACTTTAACTGACTCCAGCTTCAAATTTAGGATCAGTCCATTGTAGCTGTGCTGACTGAGTTATTCCATTCGTCCCACTCCCATGCTCTTTCCCCACAATCCTGTAAATATTTCCCCTTCGACTACTTATCCAGTTCTCTTTAAATGTGACTATCGAATCTGGTTTCACCACCTTCTCGGGCAGTGTATCGTCAAACACTGTGAAGATAAGAACAATTTGTTCATGCTGTCACTGGTTCCTTTGTCAATCACCCTGAATCCCTGCCCTCCTGCTTATCGACCCTTCAACCATTGGTAAAAATATCTCTTTACTCTGTCCAAACTCTTCATGATTTGAAACACCTCTATTAAATCTTAACCTCTTAGCTTTTCCTCCTCTAAGAAGGCATGGTTTCCAGGGTCAGGACTTTTCTGATCTTCCATCCAGCGGCATGTTATAGTCCGTGGCTAGGGGAGTGTGGCCATGCTAAATTGCCCCTTAATTGGAAAAAGTTAAAAAGGATTGAAAAATCTCAAGCAGTGGAGGTTGGGATTGAATATTCATGGGCTGAGTTAGATGAGGGATTACAGGGTTACGGGGTACAGGCTGGAAAGTGGAGTTAAGGCCACATCATTTCAGCCATGATCTTATTGAATAGCTTACTCCTGCTATTTCTTACATTCTTATGTAACTTGTTTTATAGGTTCTACAGATCCTATTGAGAGCGGTCTGGAGACTCACAGGAGTGATGATATGGTGCCTAGTCAAGACATTGGAGCAGGACCCAAAGAAATCTATCCTTATCGTTCCAGTTTGGCCTTGCTTGCTGGCAGTAAATCAGACCCGATGATATCACGGCGGAGCCCAGGATCCTACAGCACGCTACAGAGGGTGAAGGAAAGTCATCCTTCCAGCCGCACCAGGGCATCCTCACCTGGCAGTGAAATGGTGACATTGGAGGAGTTCCTACAGGAAAGTGGGAAGTCACCAAACAATGTAGGTAACACTCCGGAGCTCTCAACCTTGTGCCCTTGGCATGTCCATCCTTGGCCCTCTTCCCTGCTTCCATGTGCGTCTGCCTCCGTTTTCCTTCTTGCTATCCCGATGCAAGGAAGAGACTTGCATTTGTGTCGCAACTCAAGTTATAGTGACGCACAAAAAGTTAATAGAGACGATAAGGCCTCATATGGTCGAGTCCTACTCCTATTTCTTGTGTTTTTGTATTCTGTTATCTCAATGTGAGAGTTTTGTGGTGCAGTGTGTACTGAATCATTTTGTGCAGAGCTCTAATTCCTCAGATAGCGAGTCAGATGACCAAACTGTGGTGCTGTTACCAGTGAACAAAGAGGGTTCTTGGCCATGACTTCGTGAGAACCCTCGCTTATCAAATACTGTCATGGGATCTTAAAATACCCTGCTTTCCTTTGAGCAGTTCCAAGTGTTCTTTAGGACATCAAACTTTGAAGAGTTTCCTGGGATATTTTATCGCTGATTCCAAAGGGAAACTTCTGAATCCTGAGACTGAGAATAAGGCAGACTTTTGCACTCTGTCCCTCACCCTTTCCTTCCCCCCCTCCGCTCCTTCCCCTCTCCCTCCTTCCCCTCTCCCTCCTCCCTCTCTCCCTCCTTCCCTCTCTCCCTCCTTCCCTCTCTCCCTCCTTCCCTCTCTCCCTCCTTCCCTCTCTCCCTCCTTCCCTCTCTCCCTCCTTCCCTCTCTCCCTCCTTCTCTCTCCCTCCTTCCCTCTCTCCCTCCTTCCCTCTCTCCCTCCTTCCCTCTCTCCTTCCTTCCCTCTCTCCCTCTCTTATCTCGCCCCCTTGCTCCCTCCCTGCCCCCTCCCTCTCCCCTCGCCCCTCCTCTCCCCTCGCTCCTTCCCTCTCTGCCTCCCGGCCCCCCTCGCTGCCTCCCGGCCCCCCCCCCCCTCGCTGCCTCCCGGCCCCCCCTCGCTGCCTCCCGCCCCCCCCCCCCCCCCCCCCCCCCCCCCCGCTGCCTCCCGCGCCCCCCCCCCCCCCCCCCGCTGCCTCCCGCGCCCCCCCCCCCCCCCCCCCCCCCCCCCCCCCCCCCCCCCCCCCCCTCGCTGCCTCCCACCCCCCCCCCCCCTCGCTGCCTCCCGCCCCCCCTCGCTGCCATGCTGTGATTGGACAGACCTTGATCGGTCTAATTCAGTATTTGGCATCCTGCTGAAGGTTCACAATCCGTCTCTGGATGGGAATCTCTCGCTCCACCCTTCTCGCTCGGAGCTGTATTTGGAGAGTCGGGATGGAGGAGGCAGGATATCCAGACTGAGCTCTCCAATCCGGAAATGAACCATTTGTTCCTACTCTTTTTCAGCCAATTAACTTCTAAATCCTTGTTAATCCCTTAACTATGAACCCTAATTATGTGTCATTGCCTCTTGTGTAGAACCTTGTCGAATGCTTTTTGATCCAAATTGACTACAAGGTTACAATCTAAACACCCTCCGATTTCTCTGGCATTATTTACCTTCTGTAAATCCTGAAGAATGGTAGCTCTCGTCTCACCAAATCTCTTTATTTTGTTTTAATTAACCCTATGGAGCTTTGCTGTGACAGGCCAACCCAATTCAATTGTAGCGACACGGGATTTCTTGTTCACCTAACCCCAACTATCGGTTAATCAGGTACTGCAGCTGACATGCTCCTGATCAGTCCTTTATCACAGATCAGTGCGTGTATCAGCAGAAAGGTGATATAGAGACATGTGGCAATGTTCTATAATTAGAACCTGACAGGCTGCAAACAGCTACTTCCTCGTACACACTTCATGTATATTCCACATTCCCCAGTCATTTCTTTGTCATTCTTGCACCTTTCCGAATGACTACACTTTCACAAACAGTTTCTGTTTGCTGAAGATTCTATTGACAGGCAGATTGTGTCTGGCCCATTTCCTGTGGCTCAACTTTTACTTTGTCTCTCGCCCCTGCACAGATCGTCTTCCACGTCACCCCCCCCCCCCCCCCCTCTTCCCCAGCCTTTTTCACAGGGACATACCCTCTGAGATGCCTTCGTTCTCGCAACACCTCTGCCTTGATGAGGAGTTTGTCCGGGACTCTGTCTCCCCTCTCGGGTGAGAATCAAAGATCCCATGATGGGCCAGGGCTGAGGAATTTTGGGGGGGGGGGGGGGGGGGGGTGGGGTGTGTAGGGTGGGTTGGGGGTCAGGGAGGTGAAGAGGGTGTAGGTTGGGGGGGGGGGGGGAGGTGTAGGGTGACTTTTTCCCAGTGTCCTGGGCCATACTTATCACTCATCCACATCACAAAAAGATCAGATTCTCAGGCTGGTGTTGAATTGTTTTTGTGAGAGATTTTTTTTGTGCAAAACGTTGTGCTGTGTTTTCCTACAGTGTAGCAACGATGACACACTCCATTGACTGTGAGGCAATCAAAATTCGGTGCTAACAAATGCAGCTTATTTTTATCAGCCTCCATCATTGTGTGTGTTGGCAGCGAATAGGCTGACGATAGTCCATCGAGTTTTACAGCACAGAAAGAGGCCCTTCGGCTTGTGTCCATCAGCATCAATCTATTCTCATCCCATTTTCCAGTACTTGGTCCGTAGCCTTGTGTGCTGTGGTGCTTCAAGCGCTCATCCAAATGGTTGTTAAATGTTGTGAGGGTCTCTGTCTGCACCTCCCTTTCAGACGAGTTCCAGATTCCCATCACCCTCTGGATGAAAACGTTTTCCTCAAATCTCCCCTGAATTACCATAGATCTATTCCCCCTGGATATTGGTCCCTCTGCTAAGGGGAAAAATGTCTTCCTAACCAACCTATCTATGTCCTTCATAATTTTGCACATCTCAGTCAGGTCCCCCCTCTGCATTCTCTGCTCTCAGGAAAACAACCCCAGCCTCTCAAAATTCTCCAGCGCAGACAACATCCTGGTGAATGTGCTCTGTGCCCTTTCTGGTGCAATCACATCCTTCCTTTAGTGTGGTGACCAGAACTGCGCACCGTACTCTAGCTGTGGCCTAACCAGCATTTTGGACAGCTCCATCATAACCTCCCTGCTCTTGTAGTCTATCCCTCGGTTAAGAAAGGCAAGTATCCCATGTGCTTAACCACCTGATCCACCGTCCTGCTGCCTTCAGGGATCTTGGCACCCGAGGTGCCTCTGATCCTAGCATCCTACCATTCATTGTGCATCCCCTTGCCTTGTTAGTCGTCCAAAAAACGCACCACCTCCCACTTTTCTGGGTTAAATTCCATTTTCCATGTTCTGCCTATCTGACTAGCCCGTCGATATTGTCCTGTAATCTAAGGCTTTCCTTCTCTTTATTTACCACCCCACCAATTTCCGTATCATCTGCGAACTTGCTGGTCATTCCGCCCACATTCATGTCTCGATCGCTCAATGTAAATTTCATTCAGTGTGGGACAGTGCAGCTCTGGTGTGTTCCAGTGTTTGACAGTGCAGCTCTGGTGTGTTCCAGTGTTTGACAGTGCAGCTCTGGTGTGTTCCAGTGCCGGACAGTGCAGCTCTGGTGTGTTCCAGTGTTTGACAGTGCAGCTCTGGTGTGTTCCAGTGTTTGACAGTGCAGCTCTGGTGTGTTCCAGTGCTGGACAGTGCAGCTCTGGTGTGTTCCAGTGCCGGACAGTGGAGCTCTGGTGTGTTCCAGTGCCGGACAGTGCAGCTCTGGTGTGTTCCAGTGCTGGACAGTGGAGCTCTGGTGTGTTGCAATACAGAACAGTGCAGCTCTGGTGTGTTCCAGTGTTTGACAGTGGGGCTCTGGTGTGTTCCAGTGTTTGACAGTGAAGCTCTGGTGTGTTCCAGTGTAGGACGTTGGGGCTCTGGTGTGTTCCAGTGTTTGACAGTGGGGCTCTGGTGTGTTTCAGTGTTTGACAGTGGAGCTCTGGTGTGTTGCAGTACAGAACAGTGCAGCTCTGGTGTGTTCCAGTGTTTGACAGTGGAGCTCTGGTGTGTTGCAGTACAGAACAGTGCAGCTCTGGTGTGTTCCAGTGCAGGACAGTGAAGCTCTGGTGTGTTCCAGTGTAGGACGGTGGCGCTCTGGTGTGTTCCAGTGTTTGACAGTGGAACACATCAGAGCCCCACTGTCCTGCACTGGAACACACCAGAGCTGCACTGTCAAACACTGGAACACACCAGAGCTGCACTTTCAAACACTGGAACACACCAGAGCTGCACTGTCCCACACTGAATGTAATTTACATTGAGCGATCGAGACATGAATGTGGGCGGAATGACCAGCAAGTTCGCAGATGATACGGAAATTGGTGGGGTGGTAAATAAAGAGAAGGAAAGCTCCTGCCTCAAGTTCACTGTCTCACATCAGCCTGTATCAGGAACCTGTACCACGTTGCTTGCTCCCTGCCCCATTAGTGCCAGCTGTGGCCCAGATGGCATGCAGTCTCGTCTGTGGCCCAGATGGTACCCACGTCAACGCTACGACCAAGAAAGCACAACAGAGCCTATACTTCCAAAGGAAACTAACAAAATTCAGCACGTCCTCATTGACTCATCAATTTTTACAGGTGCACCATAGAAAGCATCCTATCTGACTGCATCACAGCTTTGTATGGCAATTGCTCGTTCCAAGACCATAAGAAACTCCAGAGAGTCGAGATCAGCCCAGTCCATCACGCGAACCCGCCTCCCAGCCACTGACTCGAACTACACCTCCTGCTGCCTTGGGAAAACGGGCAGCATAATCAAAGACCCCTCCCACCCGGGTTATTCTCTCTTCTAACTTCTACAATTGGGCAGGAGATACAAAAGTCTGAGAACACACGATACAGTAATAGGTTCAAAAACAGCTTCTTCCCCGCTTTTACCAGACTCCTGAATGACCCTTTTGTGGACTAAACTGATCTCTTTACACATCTTCTCTACTGAGTAGTACTACACTCGTGTGATTCACCCCAATGTCCATGTATTTACATTGTGTATTTATCGTTTAGCCTATGTTTTCATATATGGAGCGATCTGCCTGGACTGGATGCAGAACAATATTTTTCGCTATCTCGATACAAGTGACAATAAATTTAAATCAAATCAAAATGGTTGTGAGTTCAAGTCCCAATCCAGGGACTTAAGTGCACAATTCACACATAATTGACTAATCTATACATCCCCCTCCCCCCGTTCACGTGACCATTACAGTGGCCTTATGAGTCAAGAAAGGTGCTATTTAAATGCACCTTTTCTGCGTTAGAGTTGTTAATAGATTCAATTCTGAAAGGTTATTTCTCCTGGCGGGAGAGTCCTGAATGCAGAGTCACAGTGTCAAGGTCAGGGCCACGCCATTAAGGACCGAGATGAGGAGAAATTTCTTCATTCATATTCACCAAAGAGAAGGAATTGGTGGATGTTGAGTCTAGAGAAGGGTGTGTAGATAGCCTGGGTCACATTGAGATCCAAAAAGACAAGGTGTTGGGCGTCTTGAAAAATATTAAGGTAGATAAGTCCCCAGGGCCTGATGGGATTACCCCAGAATACTGAAGGAAGGAGGCTAGAGAGGAATTTGCTGAGGCCTTGACAGAAATCTTTGGATCCTCACTGTCTTCAGGTGATGTCCGGTGGACTGGAGAATAGTCAATGTTGTCCTTTGTTTAAGAAGGGTAGTAAGGATAATCCAGAGAAATACAGGCCAGTAAGCACGTACGTCAGTGGTAGGGAAATTACTGGAGAGAATTCTTCGAGACAGGAGCTACTCCCATTGGAAGCGAATAGAGTATTAACGAGAGGCAGCACGGTTTTGTGAAGGGGAGGTCGTGTCTCACTAACTTGAGAGTTTTTCGAGGAGGTCACAAAGATAGATGATGATGCAGGTAGGGCAGTGGATATTGTCTATATGGACTTCAGTAAGGCCTTTGACAAGGTCCCTCATGGTAGACTGGTACAAAATGCGAAGTCACACAGGATCAGAGGTGAGCTGGCTAGGTCATAGAAGGCAGAGAGTAGCAATGGAAGTGTGCTTTTCTGATTGGAGGGCTGTGACTAGTGGTGTTCCACAGGGATCAGTGCTGGGACCGTTGCTGTTCATAGTATATATAAATGATTTGGAGGAGAATGTAACTGGTCTGGTTAGTAAGTTTGCAGACAACGCAAAGGTTGGTGGAATTGCAGATAGCAATGAGGACTGTCAGAGGATACAGCAGGATTTAGATTGGAGATTTGGGCAGCGAGATGGCAGGCGGAGTTTAATCCGGACAAATGTGAAGTAATGCATTTTGGAAGGTCTAATGCAGGTAGGGAATATACAGTGAATGGTAGAACCCTCAAGAGTATTGACAGAGAGATCTAGGTGTACAGGTCCACAGGTCACTGAAAGGGGCAACACCGTGAAGAAGGTATACGGCATGCTTGCCATGATTGGCTGGGGCATGGGTATAAAAATTGGCAAGTCATGTTGCAGCTGTATAGAACCTTGGTTAGGCCACACTTGGATATAGTGTTCAATTCTGGTCGCCACACTACAGAAGGATGTGGAGGCTTTAGAGAAGGTGCAGAAGATTTACCAGGATGTTGCCTGGTATGGAGGGCATCAGCTATGAGGAGAAGTTGAATAAACTCTGTTTGTTCTCACTGGAATGACAGAGGTTGAGGGGCGACCTGATAGAGGTCTACAAAATTATGAGGGCATAAACAGATTGGATAGTCAGAGGCTTTTCCCAGGGTAGAGGATCAATTACTAGGTGGCATAGGTTTTAAGGTGCGAGGGGCAAGGTTTAGAGATGTATGAGGCAAGGTTTTTTTACACAGAAGGTAGTGGGTGCCTGGAACTCGCTGCCGGAGGAGGTGGTGGAAGCAGGGACGATAGGTGACATTTAAGGGCATCTTGACAAATACAGGGATAGGATGGGAATAGAGGGATACGGACCCGGGAAGTGTCGAAGATTTTAGTTTAGACAGGCAGCATGGTCGGCACAGGCTTGGAGAGCCGAAGGGCCTGTTCCTGTGCTGTACTTTTCCTTTGTTCTTTGTTCTTCGTTTGTTCATTCAGCAGCTGTGAATCTTTAGAATTCCTACCCTGGGGCTGTCGATCTTCAGTTGTTGATTATATTCAAGACTGTGGACATTTATGGACATCTTGTGATTTGGGGAGAGGACAGGAAGTTGGAGCTGGGGTAGAAGATCACCATAATCTTAGTAAATAGTGGAGCAGACTTGGAGGTATATATTGTCCTTATTGCCAGAAAATGATCGCACATTTTAAACCCACTCTTTGTGGTTTTCTTTTGATTGTAGGTCAGCATTCGGGATGACTTACTGAGTGATTACTTCAGGAAGAAGAGTGAGCCATCCATGATCAGCGAGCACCCTAACAGAAAAGAAACTGCAAAATGCTGACTAATTATGTGTCCCCTATTCCAAAGAACACTTTTGACGTCTGTGGATGGGAAAGTCCCCAAGCCTGGGCAGTACGTGAGACCGAACCCTCGTCCGACAGTGGCTCATGCACAGTCTGGCTCCTCTCCCCGCTGACAGTTTCCCAGTCACAGTAACGCTCCCAAGGTGCCCAAGCCAAGGGAGAAAGCAGCACAACCCCAGCAACCACCTCTTGGGAACACTAGAAGCTGCTCACTCACTCGAGCATTTAGCCTGGCATCGGCCGATTTGCTGAGACTCAATGACCCCGACAGGCAGGAGACGCATCACAAGCTGGGGATGGACACTTCTTCGCTGAGCAGGGACAATGGAAAGAGTGGCTGGAAATCTACCAGTGATTGCAGAAGTGGTGGGACACAGTCTGTGCTCCACGAGAGGCCACAGTCAGCTCGGGTGCTGGGCTCCAATCCAATGGTCAACATCAGCTGCCGGTCCCTTGATCCCAGGCGTCTCTCACTGGCTCCCCCAAAGGATGAGAAATGCCTCCCAATCCCACAGCACTCTCTCAGCAGCCTCAGAAGCAACGGAGGCCCAGGCTCCTCGCCTGGCAGCCCAAATGCCCAACTGGACAACCTCACCGTGTCCCAGCTCTCACTGCACGGTGACCCAGCCCCTCGGTGATCGCAAGCCTGCAGCCCGCTGCGGAGAGGTGGCCTTGGTGTCTCCTGTGCGGGCGGTTTCTCATCAAAGCGATGAGCAGGCAGGTCGGGGTCATAGGCTGTGCGAAGATTTGGACACTACCCCCAGAACAGATCTCCTGAATATGGCAACGCCGCAACTGGGACAGAGGACCCGAGTAAAAGAAGTAGTGGGTGGCGCCAAAACGTGCGGCAGCATCTCCGGAAGCCAGTGGGGATCAGCAGACTGTGTGGTATGAGTATGGATGTGTATAAAAACAGCTTGCACTGTTCCACAGGATCATTCACACCAAAAAAAACCCTCTGCACTTTCTAACATCCAAAGGGGCAGAAAATGGGTTTATTCAAACAACAGGTGAACACAAAAATAATCTACAATCTGGTTTAGATCAGAATAATTTGTTCTTTTTTTTAATTCGCTTTTGAGATCAGTTAAGTAAAACCATTTGGGAAGCTGGACAGCACAAGGAGGTTCCGAACAATTGCCTCACAATAAGCCTCTTGGATTGTGTGCGTGACTGTTAATGTGTTTGTATTTCATTCCTTTCTTTGCTGTTTAACAGAGTCATTAACTGGTTCTATTTTACACTGGTTAGTGTTTATTAAAATGGGCAACAAAGGAATTTTGTACAAAGCATTCACGCTCTTAATATTTGAAGAGTTAGCTTCAAGGAAAATATATTCCCTTTGCCTCCAAATTCTTTCCCAGAATATCACAGAAGGAGGCCATTTGGCCCATCATAGTGTGCCAACCCTTTGGAAGAACTCTTTCCCTATAATCTTATAAATTTTTCCCTTTTCAAGAATTTATCCTTTCCCCTTTGAACATTCCCACGAACCTACTTTCACTATTTTGTTCAGGCAGAATATTCCCACATCACTCTTCCCCCCCCCCCCCCCCCCCCCCCCCACACACAAATGGTTCTTTAGTCAGTTCCACTAAATCTGTGTCATCTGGTGACTGCCCTTCAGCCAGTGGAAATAATTTCTCATTATTTCCATTGTCAAAACCTCCCTTTCTCTCACAAACACGTTTGCACTCAATCCATGGCTAAGAGGGGGTGAGTCCACAGCAAACACACAGAATAGATTGCAACCAATGCAGGTACACAGACACGGACCGGCATGGACACAGTCAAACCACTCCACTCCGGCACCCAGGTCAGGAGTATTCGGAAGAACGATACTGGCTGGAACACAGCACTAGATGGTTCCAAAAATGTACAACCCACCATATCCTGTCCTTCAAAAGCAGCCAACCAACCACCTTCCGAGTTCAGGAAGCAGAGAATGCACACAGGACACAAATCATCCATTCCAGGAAAATCATAAGGGGAGCCTTTGCTTTTCAAACACTGCACATATTGCCACTTTGCTGCCCTGTATATACTCAAGCTTGTCTTTCTGTTTAGACATAGACATAGAACAGTACAGCACAGAACAGGCCCTTCGGCCCTCGATGTTGTGCCGAGCAATGATCACCCTACTCAAACCCACGTATCCACCCTATACCCGTAACCCAACAACCCCCCCCCCCCCACTTTTTTCCTTGCATTGTTTAATCTGAAATCCTGCACGATATTTGTTTTCACTTAGGGATTGAATATGAAATGCACAACTCGCAGAGCTGTTCTCTCTGTACATAGTAACTGGAACCAATGCTGTAATCTTGGGTTTCTACCACAAACAGTCTGTCTGTAATTGATGACAGCCCTTGATTATATCTTGTGTTGTCCTGGTTTCCCTTCCATTTAAGTTTTGCATTTTTACTCTGGGAAAGGAAATTTCCAACTGTTTTTTCCCGAGGTGACTGCCCAAGTGACTTTTTTTTTTGGTAATTTACTTGCGGACCAAATTTGGGATTAAATAGGAACACCGGAAAAGCAACAGGGCAAATTGATCATGTTGGTTCCTGTCCCCTCCTTTGAAATAAAAAAAAAGCCCCTGTGTTCTTTGGAAGCAGGACTTCCTTGCTTATTGAAAGGGAGTGATGAATGATTGATGAAATATTCTTGCATGTTGTAAGAATCCACTGCGTTTTGAGTTCTCTGAGGAACAGAAAATGGTTGTTCTGTTGTACATTTCCTTTTGTAGATAAGGTTTGAAAGATGAACCTTGATGTAATTTATTTTGTCAATATTTACTGTCCTTGGAGATAAAGCTTGATGAGACATAAATTGAAAATGTAATTTTTGAACTAACATTTAATTGTTTGTAATAAACATTTGAGAAATCATTCTACAACAACATGCAGCTCTCCATTTCTAAGCAAGCCAAATGACCGGAACGTTGAGACTGGACCTTGTTATGTTGACTCCTGCTCTCAATCAGTGTTTACCATGAAAGCTATTGAGTTCCACCCTTCCCTCAGTCTGTTGTCTGTACAGGCTTTAAAAATCCTAAACTGAACATTAACCAGCTTCACGTACGTGGTTTAGAAGGGGCTGAATTCTCCCATGGCCCCCCTGTGGCAAGCGGAGGGGAGAATTTGGCAGGAATCCAAAAATGTTGTACGCTGCCATGAATTGCTGTGGGATCTTCTGCTGGTGCCCATGATGGTGAATCGGGAAACCCGCAGGAGGCCGGCGTGAGACTGATTTGCATCCGGCTAATAGTAAAAGCAAGTAACGGCGCCGTAAGGTTGAGAAGGCGGGGCCTTCGTGAACAACCTCAGCCTGTATGGGAATTGAACCTGCGCTGCTGGCCTTGCTCTGCATCACAAACCAGCTGTCTAGCCAACTGGGCTAAACTAGCCCCCCTTCCTTCAATAGTGGGTCAGTGATTTTCCCGTAGGCAAAACCTGGATCTTGCTGCAGCGTGGCGATAACGGGCCCCATGGTAATTGTGATTGCCCTCTTCCCTATAGTCGGGCACGGATAGGCACTTCTGTGGACTTGAAAGAGACGACAAGATGGTATGTTGCCTACCTGGTGCCAGGGTCAAGGATGTCTCTGAACGAACACAGAACATCCTGAAGGGGGAGGGTGAATATCCAGAAGTCGTAATACACATAGGCACTAACGACATAGGCAGAAAGAGCGATGAGGTCCTGCAGAAGTAGTTCAGCGAGTTAGCAGTACACTAAAAAGCAGGACCTCTAGGGTTATAATCTCAGGATTACTTCCTGTGCCACAGTGAGTGAGGCTAGAAATAGGAAGATAGTGCAGCTAAATATGTGGCTAAACTGGTGGTGTGGGAGGGAGGGTTTCAGATTTCTGGACGATTGGGATCTCTCCTGCGGCAGGTGGGTCCTGTAGAAGAAGGACGGGTGGCATCTAAACTGGAAAGGCACCAATATCCTGGCTGGGAGGTTTGCTAGAGTCACTCGGGAATATTTAAACGAGTATGGCAGGGGGTATGTAGGAACCAGAGTGTTAGCTTAGAAGGTGTAATAACTGAAGGAGAAATAGAGAACACAAATAAGAGAAGAGCAGCATCACCTTGTCTGCAGTAGTCTGACGAGTATTTGTTTCAATGCCAGTAGTATAGCAGGTCGGGGCAGCATGGTGGCACAGTGGTTAGCACTGCTGCCTCATGGTGCCGAAGCCCAAGCTCTGGGTCACTGCCCGTGTGGAGTTCACGCATTTCCCCCCTTGTTTGCATGGGTTTTGCCCCCACAACCCAAAGATGTGCAAGGTTGGTGGATTGGCCATGTTAAATTGCCCCTTAATTGGAAAAAAATGAATTGGGTACTCAAAATGTTTTTTTTTAAATAAAATGAAAAGTATAGCAGGTAAGGCAGATGAACTTAGAGCACTGATTAGTACTTGGAACTATGAAGTTGAGGCTATCACAGAAACGTTAAAGGAAGGGCAGATTGGCAGCTGAACATTGGAGGATATAGATGCGTCAGGAGAGATAGAAGGGGGATGTAAAAGGGTTGGGGGAGTAGCATAACTGGTTAAGGAGAATATTACAGCCGTACTGCAGGAGGACACCTCGGAGGGCTCATATAATGAGGCAATCTGGGTAGAGCTCAGGAACAGGAAGAGAGCAATCACAATGATAGGTGTTTATCCCCCCCCCCCCCCCCCCCCCCCCCCAAACTGCCAGCGAGAGAGAGAGGAGCAATTAGGTAGAGTGATTTTGGATAGGTGCAAAAGTAACAGGGTTGTTGTGGTGGGGGATTTTAACTTCCTCTATATTGACTGGGAAGATTACTGCAATATGTAGATAGTCCAACTAGGGGAGGGGCAGTACTGGACCTGGTATTAGGGAATTAACAGGTGGTTGTGGTTTTAGTAGGGGAACATTTTGGGAGTAGTGACCACATTCCGTAGGTTTAGGGTACTTTTAGATAGGGATGAGGGTAAGGCGCTAAACTGCGGAAAGGCAACATACGATAACAGACAGGAATTGAAGAATTTGGGATTCATGTGGCTGTTGGATGGTAAATCAACATCGGACATGTGGGAGTCTTTCAAGTGACAGCTGATTAGGATTCAGGAAAATCACTTTCCCGAGAGAACGAAGGATCAGTATGGGAAGTTTAGGGAGCCTTGGATGATGAGGGATATTATGAACCTCGTCAAAAAGAAAAAGAAGGTTGTTGTCCGGTCTAGAAGGGTGGGAACAGTCAAAACCCTTGCGGTATAACGAAAGTAGTAAGGTACTGAAGCGGAATATTAGGAGGCCAGGAGGGGTCATGACAAGTCCTTGGCAAGTAGGAATAAGGTGAACCCAAAGCTTTTTATTCATATGTAAAAAGTAAGAGGGTAGCCAGGGAAAGGATTGGACCACTTAAGGATCATGGGAGGAATCCGTGTTGAGCCAGAGGAAATGGGCAAGGCACTAAATGAATTATTAGCTGGAGAATAGCTAATGTGGTACCGCTTGTAGTATACATAAATGATTTGGAGGAAAATGTAGACGATCTGATTGGTAAGTTTGCGGATGACACCAAGGTTGGTGGAATGGCAGATAGTGTTGAGGATTGTCAGAGGATGTAGCAGGACACAGATAGGCTGGAGACTCAGGCAGAGAAATGGCAAATTGAGTTTAATCTGGACAAATGTGAAGTATTGCATTTCGGTATGTCTAACGAAGAGGGGAAATATACAGTAAATAGCAAAGCTCTTTGGAATATAGAAAGTCCGAGAGATCTAGACGTACAGGATCACAGATCTTTGAAAATGGCAACACAAGTGGACAAGGTAGTCAAAGTATATTGAATGCTTGCCTTTATTGGTTGGGGCATCAAGTATAAAAACTGGCAAGTCATGCTCCAATTGTATACAGCCTTGGTATGGCCGCACTTGGAATATTGTGCCCAATTCTGTTTGCGACACTACCAGAAGGATGTGGCGACTTTGGAGAGGGTGCAGAGAAGGTTTACCAGGATGTTGCCTGGTCTACAGGGTGTTAGTTATGCAGAGAGGCTGAATAAACTCAGACTGTTTCACTAGAACGGCGTAAGTTGAGGGGCAACCTGTTAGAGGTCTACAAGATTACTAGGGGCATGGATAGAGTGGATGGGCAGGCACTCTTTCCCAGGGTGGAGGGATCAGTCGCTAGGGGGCATATGTTTAAGGTCCATGGGGCAAAGTTTAGAGGAGATGTGCGAGGCAGATTTTTTTTTACAGAGGGTGGTGAGTGCCTGGAAAGCTTTGCCAGGGGAGTTGTGGAAGCAGATACATTAAACCCATCCTAAAAAGGTCCCTCTGACTATGGATCAACTGTACTAACATTCCTAATCCCACAATACTGAAAAAGAAAAGGGAATGACATGCAATGTAAGTCTGCTTTCCTAAGTGACATTGCGCTTGTAAATTGTATGCCTGCTCATCCTCACGAGCATACCAAGCCGTACAATGGGTTACTATATTCTCTCGTCTGGACTCTATCAAGTGTTTAGACTTCCTGTAGTTTTTTTTAAATGTTTTTTTTTTAAAACAGTGGTACTGTAAGGGTTAACATTCAGCTGCCAGCATGCAACACCGACACAGAGCGATCGGGCGCAGGCTCGGAAGTTATTAAATTTTGCAGCTGGTGAGCTTGTATTTGAGGCAGTTTTATAAACATTCCATTATCAATTAAATGCACTACCACTCCTAATTTGCAGTCTGTCTGTCTGCCAAATAGAAGAAGGATCCGCTATGTGCGGTACATCCTTCCTGGGGGTTAAATGCTTCTTGGCCCGTTGCATGATAGCCTCTTTCCCTCTATTTTCTAACCAGTGTTCGAGGGACTTATTTCCTTCATTCAAATGATTATCGTTATTGGGAACCCAGCCCCCATTTATGCCGGGTGGGACTGCAATCCCATCCTTCAAAGCTGGCCAAGATGCACCAAAAGAGTATTTTAGAAGCAGCAAAACATCCGCTGAGAGGGGCCTATAAATACTACATATTTAAGTCAATTTCCAATGATTGATTTTATAGGCATTAGCTATTCTTAGAGATGTATATTTTCCTTTGTCAATTCAGAAAAGGTCAACTGTCTACTGAAATGGGTAATGTTTCCTGCAGAACCTAAGGGGGCGGAGAACTTGGAATTATGTCATTTACGTCTTTTCATGTAATCTAAAAACTTATTCATGTTCAATTACTTTTATTCATAAAGGCATTTTTTTTCTTTCAAACTGATATTAATTTCCAATGTTTCAGTGCATTAGAGAAATCGCAACACAAATAACTTAAGTTATAATCTCGGAGTCACAATGATAGACGACAAAAATACAACCCACTTAGCACTTCATGCTTTGACTAAAATTAATTTGGTTAAAACAAAACACACATATTCTCACAGCTCACAAATATCACAGTTAACTGTTAGCCTTATCTCACGGCTACAGACAAATCAGAATTCCCTTTTGGACAGAAACCCATCTGTTATGTTTTTACCATAATCTTCTATTTACTTTTACTCTCCTGTTTTTTTTTTCAAGAGGGGGTCAGCTTCATTAGATTTCTATGGGCAACATATAGGTTTTCCTACCTCATTCTATTGTTTTATGATTGTTTCTTTTCATTTTCTTACTCATTTTGACTCCCTTATCTGTCCTCTTTAAAGAGTTCACCTTCTTTCTCCCTCTGGATGTCTTTACTGAGGCTTCGTCGCCTGTGAAGGGGCGTCGAGTTTATTGCTCATCGTTCCTTCTGCAAAATACTTCAGAACATATATATATATATATAAAACGACTGCGGAAATTGTTTACAAATACCACAAAGAGCAAACACCGGTGTTTATCCTTTCATGAACCTCAAAGTCTTTCTCTTTTTTTAATTGTAGTATCTAAAGCACCTTTTTTCTTCCCACACAGCTATCGTTAATTTATTAAGATAACTCATTCTAGCATGAGTCACCAACCAGTAATTAAGGCTGCCGAGCACTGCCCCCCACCTTTCAGTCCTATTTATAGAGTCCTTCGGGGTTCACGTCCCGTTAAATAAGGGAAACTGCAACGACTTCGCCAATTTGGCGTGGAAATTATAATAAAGACAAATTCCTCAATGAAATTTTTTTACACAAAAACATATTTGCGGAGAGTGTGTGTTCTGGCTGCATAGCCAGTGCACTGCACTCTGAGATTCGATTGAAGGAAGCATATCTTTATAGTCTAAAATAACAGCTAGAAGTAAACAGCCATGTTTATATTAAATAGACCTTGGAAAGTATGTAAGGTGAAATACGTAACACGCATGTTCTTGCCCTTGGCTAAAAACAACTCGAGTACACATTTTGTTATCTTTCGGAGGACAATGTGTTAACATAATAAGGCCAAGACCAAAATATTAAGCAGTATTTCGTTTGTTACCTGACCTTATTTTCATTCAAAAGCAGTGCTAAACTATATAGTCAAGCATTTCCCAGCATGCTTCTAAGTTGGGCAACTCATTAATTTCCCTTCCACAACCCAGTACTTTGTTTTCTGTTCAGGCGCTTATCCAATTTCCTTTGGAGAGTCTCGACTGAATCTGCCTCCCCTCAGCTTCAGACAGTGCATTGCCGATCCTAACCAGTGGCTGTGCAAAAACAAAATGTTTCCCACGTCGCTGCTAGCTCTTTTGCCATTCACCTTGAATCTGTGTCCTCTCATCCTTCCACCAATGGGAATTGTTACTCTCTATCTACACTGCCCAGAGCCCTCATCATTTTGAACATCTCTGTCACATCTGCTCTCAATCATCTCCAAGGAGAACAACCCCACTTCTCCTCCAATCATTACTGAAGTTCCTTGACGCTGGAACCATTCTCCTAATTTTCTTCTGCACCCTCTCCAAAGCTTTCTGCATTGAACGTATCTGCCATGTGTCTGCGTACTTTACTAGTCTATCTTATATTATCTTGAAGTCTATTGTTTCGCATACTTCCAGGTTTTATGTCATATTTGTGAATTGTGCCCTATACTTCCATGTCCACGTTATTGACATAGGGGCTGGTTTAGCACACTGGGCTAAATCGCTGGCTTTTAAAGCAGACCAAGGCAGGCAGCAGCACGGTTCAATTCCCGTACCAGCCTCCCCGAGCAGGCGCCGGAATATGGCGACTAGGGGCTTTTCACAGTAACTTCATTGAAGCCTACTCGTGACAATAAGCGATTTTCATTTCATTTCATTTCATTGATACATATCGGAAATAGCTGTGGTCCTCGAAATTGGGGAAACAGCCCCTCCCAGTTCGAAAAAGAAAAATTCAGCTTTAAATGCTGCACCTGCTTCTGGTGGAGGGATTCAGAACAACAGGGCTCAAGCTTAGAACAAGAGCCAGACTATTCGGAGGTGATGTCAAAAGGCACTCCAGCAAAAAGTCTCGCCCAAAAAGCTCTCGAAGCTGTGCTTAGATGGGAAATTTCCAAACTGAGATGGGTAGGTTTTTGTGATTGGCATGGTTGGAGAGGGATGTGGAGTTGAGGTGTGCAGTTGAGGTGCAGGTGTGATTGAATGGTGGAGGGAGGCTTGAGGGGCTGGATAACTTTCTACTCCTCTGCCACCTTACAATCCTGCCTGCAATGACTGGATAAGTAACCTGCAACATTTAAGTCTTAGGAAAGGATAAATTGACATCTGGTGGGGGTTTTTTTTTGAGTTTGTGTCTACAAAAGTGGTGACTAATCGTCTGGTGGTGTGGGTGAATTGAAAATAGTGACTTATCACTGCCTGCAGATATCAAATGAAATAAACCACAGGTTTAATATTGCAGACACAGCGCACGTATTGCTCGAAGCACAGCAGCTCATTTCATCAGTTGATTCTCTGTCAGATCGAAACAAAACCACAAAAAACCTGAATGGAAAACTAGGGGAATTTGAGAATTACGTCATCATTCCTACTTATAGAGTGGGTTTATGGCAATGGAATTGGATGCATTCAGGGCTGTTCAAGCCTGGGGCGGGGGGAGGGAGGGAAGATCCTTGCGAGCTGAGAGAGGTTATGTGAGTAAAGAGCAACTCTTGATCTTGAGCTGAGCTTTAAACAGCAGGAGATTCTGATCAGCTGTTTTGATCAGTGACCTTCCTCGTGCCTTTGGGGTCTTTATGTTGAAGGAACTACAAGAATACAACTTGTTGTTCTTGGAGTTCTGACAAGAAAACAATTGCCTTCTAATGTTAGTGAAGTTCTTCAGAATTTTAGAATCCCAACTTTGGGAATACCTCTGCTATCCCCCAAGGAACCATCTGGGCCCCTTCCTATTTCTATAATAATAATCTTTATTGTCATAAGTAAGCTGACATGCACACTGCAATGAAGTTACTGTGAAAAGCCCCTAGTCGCCACACTCCGCCGCCTGTTCGGGTTACACAGAGGGAGAATTCAGAATGTCCAATTCACCTAACAAGCACGTCTTTCGGGACTTGAGAGGAAAGTGGAGCACCCGGAGGAAACCCACGCAGACACGGGGAGAACGTGTAGACGCCGCACAGACAGTGACCCAAGCCGGCAATCGAAACCGGGACCCTGGTACTGTGAAGCAACAGTGCTAACCACTGTGCTACCGTGCCGCCCATTCCTATGCCGGCCCTTGGCGACACGGCATTAATTTTTGCATGTACACTGATGACGCCCAGCTCCACCTCATCACCACTTCTCTCGGCTCCTCCAATGCAATTAAATCATCAGATTGCTTACCTCACACCCAGAACGGGATGAAAATAAATTTCCTCCAATTAAATACTGGGAAGAATTAAGCCATTGTTTTCGGACCCTGCTCCAAACTCTATTTAATCCATCTCCTTACCTGGGAGTTTGGAACCTTGGTGGCACACTTGATTCTGACCTCGTTTGCACTCTCTCATAAAGACCGCCTATTTCCACTTCCATAGCATCGCCAACTTCGGTTCTGTCTCAGCTAGCCCCCTGCTGAAATCTTTATTTATGCCTTAGTTGCCTTTAAACCTGACTATTCCAATGGACTTCTGGCTGGTTTCCCACATTCCAAATTTGAAGTCATCGAAAACTCTTCTGCCCATGTCTTAACCCGCAGCAAACCTGTTCCCCATCATCCCTGTGCTCGCTCACCTACATTACCACCCAATCAAGTAATGTCTTAAAACTCTAATCCTTGTTTTCAAACCCTTCATGGCTTTCCCCAAGCCCCCGTCCCTGTTTTTATCATTTTCTCCAGCCCCGCAACCTTTAATTCGCTGTGCTCTCTGATTCTGGACTGTCGTTTGCTCCCGTTTCTAATCACATCACTATTGGTGGTCATGTCTACCCCTTTCTGCCTGACTTTCCTCTTTTGAGACTCTTCCTAAAACCTACCTCTTCAACCAGGTTTTTGGTCAGTTGACCTACTTCTCTGTATATGGAGTGGTCAGACATTATTATACAATGCACCTTGGGACATTTCATTACAATAGCGGCACCATCTAAATATATTGTTGTTGTAGAGTCATGCAACCATTGTAGTACAGGATGCCTTTCGGCCCATTGAGTCCACACTAGCTCTCTGTAGAGAAATCCAGTCTCTCATTCTCTCACTCTCTATCCCCATAGCCCTGCAGTTTTGTTTCCCGCAAGTGCCATTCAATTTCATTTTCAATTAATTCATAGTTTCTGTTGCCACCACCCTCATTGGCTACAGCTACCACCCACTCTGTTCCTCCACACACCCATCCTGTAGCCCAAACTCTTCAATCCGTGTCCCCTATTTCTTGTGCCATTAACTAATGGGAAGAGATTTTCTTTGTCTACCTGATTCAAACCTGCCATAATCCTGTCCACCTGTATCAAATCTCCCCCCATTCTCCTTCTCTTCAGTGGGAACAGCCCCTCTTCTCCAGTTCAAATCCCTCATTTTTAGAGCCACTCTGGTCAGTCTCCTCCTGCACTTCTCAAGGACCCTCACATCCTTCCTGAAGTGTGGTGACAAGGGCTGGAAGGAATACGGCAGTTGAAATCCAACCAGAGCTTTATAAAGGTTCAGCATAACCTCCCTGCTTTTGTACTGAACACCTTTATTTATGACAGATCTTAAACGCTTTGCTAACCACACCCTCGATATGTCCTGCCACCTTCAAAGATCTCTGCACTACGCCCAGATCCCTCGATTGCTTCTGCCAAAATGCATCAGCTAACACCTACATGTATTAAACTCCATCTGCCACTTGTCTGCCCATCCGGCTAGCCTATTTCTGTCCTGTTACAGCGTATTATTATTATTCTCATTGGTTGCTATTCCTCCAGGTCTGGTATCATCGGCAAACTTTGGGAGCACGTCTAGTCTGGAAAATAACCATTTAACACAACTCACTATCTCGTGGCCCTAAGCCAATTTGCATTGTTGAAGGTTCTCGTAAAATCCATAAAGACAACTTCCATTCCGTTCTCTTCATGAACCTCCTCTGTTAGTCATCAAATGATTCAGTTAGATTAGTCAAACACAATTTGCTGCTTCTCCTTAATTAACTCAAACTGCTCCTAATGACAGTTGATTTTTTTTTTGATTATTGTTTTTAAAACCCACCAATTATCTTAAACTAAACAGTCTGTGGTTACTCAAAATTTCCTGGCATGTGTAATAAAATAAGGGAGTCCCGTTTGCCAAATCCAGCAAGTTACCTTTAGCTGTTTCCTTTTTCCTCCCCCACCAATTAAAGTGATTGCTGTTCAAAATAAAGAACCAGAACTTCCAGAAAGGGCAGGTGATTTCTGGGAAGTGGCCGGTTTGTTGAAAGTTCCAAGGTGAACTTTTGACCTTATTGAAAATAAACCCCAGGTTATGATCGAAATGTATAGATACCATGTGCTTCCATTGGAAAGAAAAATTCAGTCTTGAGACCTCTTTCACCCCCCCCCCCCCCCCCCCCCTTGCGCACACAACCACTATTTCCACGTCAGTCAAACATTTTTGAGTTCAATTGTATGTTAACTACATACAAGCTCGGAGGCAGAGCGGCATTATAACAACATCACGCAGCAGCCAGGAGCGTCATCAAGTGGTGAATCAGTCTCCTCAAGGCGCACCTCCGCTGCCTGGACTGCTCTGGTTGGGCTCTGCAATACCGCTCCCAGACGGTCACACACGTTGTGGTAGCCTGTTGCTTCCTGCCCAATAACGTGCAGCAGTAAGACAACATGCTGGAGCAGGGGGAAGATTGGCAGGCCTCGTCAGATGAGGATAGTGTCCAGGAAGAGCAGGCGAAGAACCGAAGCTGACTCAGCAGGTCACAGAATGAGTCCTACACTTCTGTTGGACCAGGGAGAACCCCCGGGTCACCAACTAGGAGGCCGAAGCCCAGCAGCTCCATCGCTATCGCCGACACCGCCTCCACCCAAATCTTGCCCTCACTACCTCTTGTCCCATAGCCACCTCTGCATTTTCCCCTTAGCCTTTCACCCCTTCACGTGATCGAGGGTCATCGCAACGTCACCACATGGTGTTGGGTTTGAGTTCGTGGGTATCAGCAGGTCGTGTCTGGGGGACGGAGGATGATGACAACTCACTGTGAGATGAGCTTGATGCTCCTCTGTCTGACAAAGTCTGACTCTAGTCCTTTAGATAACATACCACTGTCTGCCTGGATGATCCCCGACTGTATGATAGGAGCTCCTTCTCATGGGCCACATTATTTTGGGACAAGTGGGGTGGGGGGAGATGGAGCAAGCTTTGGGGTCACAGGCTGGGGATACTGTCATACTCGGCTGTCTCACATTGAGACACCCATGACTGTCATTTCTTGGCAAGGGTGGATGCCTGTGGGATGTCCATGGGTCCGATGTGACCTGAACCCCCTCCACCATCAACCCCACCACCAAAACCATGACAACGGAAGACCTTGCCCCAGCCAAACCTTCCCACCCATGGACAACAGTGTGAGGCAAATCGAACCAGTGGTGGAAAAGTGTTTAATGGTGCTCTTCCCTCTCACTCACTGTACAACCATACCCATGCCAACTTGTGTCGCCTTTCTGTCATAACGTCTCCGAGGGTCACAGGACCGCGGCGCTCAGGTTCCCCGTGACCCTCGGAGAATATGAATTCCCCACCTGAAGGGGGCAGGGCTTCCTTCAAGAGCAGGGTCAACCCAGATATAAAAGCCCCAGCCCGGGTGTGGGCCCGGGTCCCTTCAGGGCATGAGGAAGGAGCAGTGCTCTGAAAGCTAGTGTTTAAAACAAACATGTTGGACTTTAACCTGGTGATGTAAGACTTCTTACTGTGCTCACCCCAGTCCAATGTCGGCATCTCCACATCATGGCTATTATCAACCACAGTAGGCATCACTCTTCTCCACTCTTCACTGGACTTTCCAACCTTACCTTATGTAATGGAACACTACTCCTCTCACCCTGAATTCCACATATTACCACCTTTTCTGGCAAACTACACAACTCCTCATCTCTTACCATTAAAGATTGACTAGCTCCCGTATCTCCTAAAGTTGTGACTTCTTTACCTGCTCCTCCTGATACACATGAGTAAACTTTACCCACACAAGTAAATTCTTTGAAGACATCTGGCACCTTCTTATCAATCACCTCTTGATCAGGCTGTGCAATCTTTTGCACCTCCTTCGCTTCACTTAGGCTTTCTTTATACTTTAACAAACCCCACTGTCGTATCCTCTTTTACCACATCAGCCTTCCCAATGCTTTTCTTCACCCACCAACACTGTGACTTTACATGGCCTAGTTTATTACAGTGAAAACATTTAAACTTTTCATTTCTTTTCCACCCTCCTGGATTTATTTTTTAGTCTGAGGTACACTCTCTTTATTGTCTCCCATCAGATCACCTTTACCTTTACCACTTGAGTATTTCTCATGACCCCAGTTTCTATCCCTCACCGGCTGAAACTGATGTCGGAAACCAAGCTTTGATTTATGAACTAATTCATAATCACCTGCCATTTCTGCTGCTGACCTCGCAGTTTTAACCTTCTGCTCTTCCACATGAGTTCTCACTACATCAGGAAATGAATTTTTAAACTCGTCTAAAAGTATAATTTCTCTGAGAGCTTCATACGTTTGGTCTATTTTCAAAGCCCTTATCCACCTATCAAAATTACCTTTCAAACTCCATGTATGTTTGACCAAATTCTTTCCTTAAATTTCTAAACCTTTGTCTGTAGGCTTCAGGCACAAGTTCATATGCACCTAAAATTGATTTTTTTCGCCTCCTCATACGTCCCAGATACCTCCTCCGTCAGTAATGCAAACACTTCACTCGCCCTGCCTCCAGTTTTGTTTGAATCAGTAATACACACGTGTCCTGTGGCCATTTGTTTAGCTACCTTCTCAAATGAAATGAAAAAGGCTTCTACCTCCTTCTCATCAAACCTTGGAAATGCTTGGACATATTTAAATAGATCCCCACCAAGTCTTCAACTTTGACACTTTTTCTCATTATCCTCATCACTATCCTCAAACTGTACATTTCCCTTTACGTCTGCCAATTTTAACTGACTGCCATGTTGCATGGCCATTTTTTGAACTTCAAACTCTCTCTCTTTATCTTTTTCCCTGATCTGTATCTCCCTTTCTTTTTCTTTTTGTTCTACTAGGGCTATTCTTTCTTTTCTCCTTTCTTCTCTCTCCTTTTCTTTTTCCTCTCTCTCTTTCTTTTTCCTCTCTATCTCTCTTACTTTTTCCACTCTCTCTTTCTTTTTCCTCTCTTTCCTATTCAAGCTGCTTTAATTCATTCTCATGTTCCATTTGTTTAATTTGTAACTGAATTTTTGCCATTTCCAATGAGTCAAATTGTATCTCAGGCAACTTTAAATGCTTAGCCACCGCCATAATTACCTCACCTTTTCACATTTTGTCAGGTAATGTTGACTGCAATGTTTTTGCCAAATCTAACAGTCTGCTTTTAGTCTCTGTCCGTAAGGTACTGCGTGTGACCGTCTCCACCCCCAAAAACGTCAGAGCCTCTGAAAGAGCCATTGTCCACAATACACTAGAATACCACACCTGAAAAGCAACCACAATATGCTCACCCCTCATTGTCTTTAAGTTCACTGAGCCAATCTAATAAATAGACTTTTTTCCCCCTTGAGCACTCAATTTGTTATGGGCCAGGGTTTAGAGAACCCCAAAGTGTATCATGGAGTTCACCTGACCCACAACTTTTAATAGATTGTGGTATGGGGAGCACATGGCCCACTCTACAGGTGTAGTACAGCGGAAATGGAAAAGTATTTTTAAAGCAAAACAATGTTTATTCTATGAACTCAAGTTAACCTTTTTTTAAAAACATACAGTGAACATCTTAGCAACCATCAATTCAAATATAACCCCAAAAGAATACAACAGCTGTCCTTTTAACATCCATACGACTTAGGAAAAACCTTTAAACAGAAGCACATCAGGTTAAAGTCACTACTGAGAGCAGTTATTAGTTTTAAATCACTAAAGGATCGATTTACAGTCTTTAGATTATAGAGAGAGAGACTAATGCCCTTTCTGGCTGTGACTGCAGCTATCCAGCTCTGAAAACGAAACTAAACCACACCCTGCAGTAAACAGCCTAAAACGAAAATAAAAAACTGACAGACAGCCCAGCTCCACCCACTCTGACATCACCGCAGTAATAAACACCCATTTCTCAAAGGTACTCTCATATGACAGATCGCAGATAAGGTGAGCTGTCTGCCAGGCCCTTCCGGAAGGACCTGCGGAACTTCAATCATTCCTGGGACTCATCGACTATTATGGCAAGTTCATCCCAGGCCTTATCACACTGTTTTCCCGCCCCACACCAGTTCCTGAAAAAGGGCCAGGTTTGGACACTGGTCATGCTAAGGCGTTGGGGCAGTCTTGGCCCATCGAATGGACGATGGGATGGAGCGTCCGATACCTTTCGCATCCCGGACGCTCGCCGTAGCGGAATGCAATTATGCGCTGATTGAACAGGAGGGTTCAACTGAGGTGTTTGTCGTTAAGAAGTTTAATCAATATGTCTACAGACGTAGGTTCACGGACTTGGGAGTCCTTGTTCCCGATTCTCTAAAGGTTAACGTGCAATTTCAGTCAGTAGTCAGGAAGGCAAATGTAATGTTAGCATTCATGTCGAGTGGGCTAGAATACAAGAGCAGGAATGTACTTCTGAGGCTGTACAAGGCTCTGGGCAGATCCCATTTGGAGTATTGTGAGCAGTTTTGGGCTCCGTATCTAAGGAAGGATGTGCTGCCCTGGAAAGGGTCCAGAGGAGGTTCACAAAAATGATCCCTGAAATGAAGAGCTTGTTGTATGAGGAATGGTTGAGGACCCTGGGTCTGTACTCATTGGAATTTAGAAAGATGGGTGGGGGGAGCTTATTGAAACTTACAGATACTGCGAGGCCTGGATAGAGTGGACGTGGAGAGGAAGTTTCCACTTGTAGGAAAAACTAGAACCAGAGGACACAATTTCAAAGAAGGGACGGGGTCCCATCCTGGTGGACCTCCATGTATTTGTCAAGATGCCCCTTGAACGTCACTATCGTCCCTTGACTCCCTTCTCCACCTGTGTTGCCCTCATTGACCTGTGGACCTGTACACCAAGATCTCTCTGACTGTTAATACTCCTGAGGGTTCTATACATTCACTGTATATTCCCTACCAGTATTAGACCTTCCAAAATGCATTACCTCACATTTGTCCGGATTAAACTCTATCTGCCATCTCTCCGCCCAAGTCGCCAAACGATCTAAATCCTGCTGTATCCTCTGACAGTCCTCATCGCTATCCACAATTCCACCAACCTTTTGTATCATCTGCAAACTTACTAATCAGACCAGTTACATGTTCCTCCAATCATTTATATATATATACTACGAACAGCAAAGGTCCCAGCACTGATCCCTGCGGAACACCAGTAGTCACAGCCCTCCAATCAGAAAAGCACCCTTCCATTGCTACTCTCTGCCTTCTATGACCTAGCCAGTTCTGTATCCATTTTGCCAGCTCACCTCTGATCCTGTGTGTCTTCACGTTTTGTACCAGTCTGCCTTGAGGGACCTAGTCAAAGGCCTTACTGAAGTCCATATAGACAACATCCACTGCCCTACCTGCATTAATCATCTTTGTGACCTCCTCAAAAAACTCTATCAAGTTAGTGAGACACAACCTCCCCTTCATAAAACCGTGCTGCCTCTCGCTAATACGTCCATGTGCTTCCAAATGGGAGTAGATCCTGTCTCGAAGAATTCTCTCCAGTAATTGCCCTACCACTGACATAAGGCTCACCGGCCTGTAGTTCCCTGGATTATTCTAGTTACCCTTCCTAAACAAAGTAACAACATTGGCTATTCTCCAATCCTCCGGGACATCACCTGAAGACAGTGAGGATCCAAAGATTTCTGTCAAGGCCTCAGCAAATTCATCTCTTGCCTCCTTCAGTATTCTGGGGTAAATCCCATCTGGCCCTGGGGACTTATCTACCTTAATATTTTTCAAGGCGCCCAACACCTCGTCTTTTTGGATCTCAATGCGACCCAGGCTATCTACACACCCTTCTCCAGACTCAACATCCACCAATTCCTTCTCTTTGGTGAATACTGATGCAAAGTATTCATTTAGTACCTCGCCCATTCCTCCGACTCCACGCATAGATTCCCTCCCCTGTCCTTCAGTGGGCCAATCCTTTCCCTGGCTACCCTCTTGCTTATTATGTATGTGTAAAAAGCCTTGGGATTTTCCTTAACCCTATTTGCCAATGACTTTTCGTGACTCCTTCTAGCCCTCCTGACTCCCTGCTTAAGTTCCTTCCTACTTTCCTTATATTCCACACAGGCTTTGTCTGTTCCAAGCCTTCTAGGCCTGACAAATGCCTCCTTTTTCCTTTTGACAAGGCCTACAATATATTTTGTTATCCAAGGTTCCCGAAATTTGCTGTATTTATCTTTCTTCCGCACAGGAACATGCTGGTCCTGAATTCCTTTCAACTGACATTTGAAAGCCTCCCACATGTCAGATGATGATTTACCCTCAAACATCCTCACCCAATCTAGGTTCTTCAGTTTCCGCCTAATATTGTTATAATTAGCATTCCCCCATTTTGCACATTCACCCTGGGACTACTCTTATCCTTGTCCACCAGCACTTTAAAACTTACTGAATTGTGGTCACTGTTCCCAAAATGCTCCCCTACTGAGGTTTCTACCGCCTGGCTGGGCTCATTCCCCAATACCAGGTCCAGTACAGCCCCTCCCCGAGTTGGACTATCTACATATTGTTTTAAGAAGCCCCCCTGGATATGCGTTACAAACTCTACCCCCTTCAAGCTGCTGGCACTAAGTGAGTTCCAGTAAATATTGGGGAAGTTAAAGTATCCCATTCCAACAACCCTGTTGCTTTTACTCCTTTCCAAAATCTGTGACCTATCTGTTCCTCTATCTCCCGCTGGCTGTTGGGAAGCCTTTAGTTAAACCCCCAACATTGTGACAGCACCCTTCTTATTCCTGATCTCTATCCATATAGCCTCTGAGGTGTCCTCCCGTAGTACAGCTGTGGTATTCTCCCTCACCAGTAACGCAACTCCTCCTCGCCTTTTACCTCCCCCTCTATCCTTGGAATCTCTAAATCCTGGAATGTTTAGATAGATAGAGATAGAGAAATACAGCACAGAACAGGCCCTTCGGCCCACGATGTTGCGCCGAACTTTTGTCCTAGGTTAATCATAGAATTTTGGACAATTTGTCATGGCCAATCCACCCAACCTGCACATCTTTGGACTGTGGGAGGAAACCGGAGTACCCGGAGGAAACCCACGCAGTCACGGGGAGGATGTGCAGACTCCACACAGACAGTGACCCAAGTCGAAATCGAACTTGGGACCCTGGAGCTGTGAAGCAATTGTGCTATCCACAATGCTACCGTGCTGCCCTTAAGAAGTTAACCTACACTCCCTTATTCTACCCTAATCCAAGTACCTATCCAATAGCCGCTTGAAGGTCCATAAATTTTCCGACTCAACTACTACCACAGGCAGTGCATTCCATGCCCCCACTACTCTCTGGGTAAAGAACCTACCTCTGACATCCCCTCTATATCTTCCACCATTTATCTTAAATTTATGTCCCCTTGTAATGGTGTGTTCCACCTGGGGAAAAAGTCTCTGACTGTCTACTCTATCTATTCCCCTGATCATCTTATAAACCTCTATCAAGTCGCCCCTCATCCTTCTCCGTTCTAATGAGAAAAGGCCTAGCACCCTCAATCTTTCCTCGTATGACCTACTCTCCATTCCAGGCAACATCCTGGTAAATCTCCTTTGCACCTTTTCCAAAGCTTCCACATCCTTCCTAAAATGAGGTGACCAGAACTGCACACAGTACTCCAAATGTGGCCTGACCAAGGTTTTGTACAGCTGCATCATCACCTCACGGCTCTTAAATTCAATCCCTCTGCTAATGAACGCTAGCACACCATAGGCCTTCTTCACAGCTCTATCCACTTGAGTGGCAACTTTCAAAGAACAATGAACATAGACCCCAAGATCTCTCTGCTCCTCCACATTGCCAAGAACCCTACCATTAACCCTGTATTCCGCATTCAGATTTGTCCTTCCAAAATGGACAACCTCACACTTGTCAGGGTTAAACTCCATCTGCCACTTCTCAGCCCAGCTCTGCATTCTATCTATGTCTCTTTGAAGCCGACAAAAGCCCTCCTCACTATCCACAACTCCACCAATCTTCGTATCATCTGCAAATTTTAGCTGCCAATCCTGTCCTTCCCTCAACCAGGTCTCTGTAATGGCAACAACATCATAGTTCCAAGTACTAATCCAAGCTCTAAATTCATCTGCCTTACCCGTAATACGTCTTGCGTTAAAACATATGCACTTCAGGCCACCAGTCCCGCTGTTTTCAGCAACATCTCCCTGTCTGCTCTTCCTCAGAGCCATAATGGCCCTATTCCCTAGTTCTCCCTCAATCTTTTCACCTTCTGACCTATTGCTCCGGTACCCACCCCCCTGCCATACTAGTTTAAACCCTCCCTTGTGACACTAGCAAACCTCGTGGCCAGGATATTTATGCCTCTCCAGTTCAGATGCAGCCCGCCACCTCGTCGCATGCACCTGAGTATTTTGATGCCAATGTCAGAGGCTGATGACTCAGCCTCCAAGATGGAGATCCAGCTGCCAGACGAGGCCAGAGATGATGGCTCGAGTGACCAGCTGCCAGAGGCAGCTCCGCCACACCGATTGACGCAGAAGTGGAGGCCCCCAATTGTTACACACCACTGTGTTCAGAACCGCCGACCCGAGTTCGAATCCTGGCCCTGGGTCAGGATGTGGAGTCCATGTGGAGTTTGCACATTCTCCCCTTGTGTCTCACCCCCACAACCCAAAGATGTGCAGGTTAGGTGAATTGGCTACGCTCAATTCCCCATAATTGGAAAAAGAATAATTGGGTACTCTAAAATTATTTTTAAAAGCCTTCTGTGGTCTCCCGCTTCTTCTAGGTGAGGGCAGCAGAGCAGAGCTACTGATCAGCTGTTCTGGGGAAATTTGCATACGTGCAGTGCGGTCAGCCTAAGTTGAAGGTGAACCTGCGAAGAAGACCCAAGGAGTTTGAGTAAAGGCAAGCAACCAGCAGAGGGCAGCAGAGCAGAGCTACTGATCAGCTGTTCTGGGGAAATTTGCATACGTGCAGTGCGGTCAGCCTAAGTTGAAGGTGAACCTGCGAAGAAGACCCAAGGAGTTTGAGTAAAGGCAAGCAACCAGCAGAGGGCAGCAGAGCAGAGCTACTGATCAGCTGTTCTGGGGAAATTTGCATACGTGCAGTGCGGTCAGCCTAAGTTGAAGGTGGTTTGTGGAGGGGCTGTTGGCAAGTGACAGTTAAACCCGAAACACTTTGTGAGTGTTTCCCACCCTACCTCCTCCTCTAACCAACCCCCCCACCCCACGGTGGTTGGGAAGCGGGAGCAGGGGCCTGTCGTGAAGGTGAGTGAGTGCCTTTAAATTTGCTTACCTTTCAGCGGGATCAGGGTTTGAGGTAATATCAGGTAAGCTCTTCCTTTCTTTTTCTTTTTCTTGTTTTTTTTTAATCTAGAGGGGATGTCAGGGAAGGCAGTACAATGCTCCTCCTGCAGAATGTTTGAGGTGAGGGACGCCGTCAGTGTCCCTGCTGATTTCATCTGTGGGAAGTGCACCCAACTCCAGCTCCTCAAAAACCGTGTTAGGGACCTGGAGCTTGAGCTGGATGAACTTCGGATCATTCGGGAGGCAGAGGGGGTCATAGATAGGAGCTTCAGGGAAGTAGTTACACCAAAGACTGGAGATAGATGGGTAACTGTAAGAGGGACTGGGAAGAAGCAGTCAGTGCAGGGACCCCCTGCGGTCGTTCCCCTGAGTAACAAGTATACCGTTTTGGATACTTGTGGGGGGGACGACTTACCAGGGGTAAGCCATGGGGTACGGGCCTCTGGCACGGAGTCTGTCCCTGTTGCTCAGAAGGGAAGGGGGGAAAGGAGTAGAACATTAGTAATTGGGGACTCAATAGTCAGGGGCACAGATAGGAGATTTTGTGGGAGCGAGAGAGACTCACGTTTGGTATGTTGCCTCCCAGGTGCAAGGGTACGTGATGTCTCGGATCGTGTTTTCCGGGTCCTTAAGGGGGAGGGGGAGCAGCCCCAAGTCGTAGTCCACATTGGCACTAACGACATAGGTAGGAAAGGGGACAAGGATGTCAGGCAGGCCTTTAGGGAGCTAGGATGGAAGCTCAGAGCGAGAACAAACAGAGTTGTTATCTCTGGGTTGTTGCCCGTGCCACGTGATAGTGAGATGAGGAATAGGGAGAGAGAGCAATTAAACACGTGGCTACAGGGATGGTGCAGGCGGGAGGGATTCAGATTTCTGGATAACTGGGGCTCTTTCTGGGGAAGGTGGGACCTCTATAGACAGGATGGTCTACATCTGAACCTGAGGGGCACCAATATCCTGGGGGGGAGATTTGTTAGTACTCTTTGGGGGGGTTTAAACTAATTCAGCAGGGGCATGGGAACCTGGATTGTAGTTTTGGGGTGCGAGAGATTGAGAGTAGAGAGGTCAGGAGCACAGTTTTGACTTCGCAGGAGGGTGCCAGTGTTCAGGTCTGTGGTTTGAAGTGTGTCTATTTCAATGCCAGGAGTATACGAAATAAGGTAGGGGAACTGGCAGCATGGGTTGGTACCTGGGACTTCGATGTTGTGGCCATTTCAGAGACATGGATAGAGCAGGGACAGGAATGGTTGTTGCAGGTTCCGGGGTTTAGGTGCTTTAGTAAGGTCAGAGAAGGGGGCAAAAGAGGGGGAGGTGTGGCGCTGCTAGTCAAGGACAGTATTACGGTGGTAGAAAGGATGCAAGATGGGGACTCTTCTTCCGAGGTAGTATGGGCTGAGGTTAGAAACAGGAAAGGAGAGGTCACCCTGTTGGGAGTTTTCTATAGGCCACCTAATAGTTCTAGAGATGTAGAGGAAAGGATGGCGAAGATGATTCTGGAAAAGAGCGAAAGTAACAGGGTAGTTGTTATGGGAGACTTTAACTTTCCTAATATTGACTGGAAAAGATATAGTTCGAGTACATTGGATGGGTCGTTCTTTGTACAATGTGTGCAGGAGGGTTTTCTGACACAATATGTTGACAGGCCAACAAGAGGTGAGGCCACTTTGGATTTGGTTTTGGGTAATGAACCAGGCCAGGTGTTAGATCTGGAGGTAGGTGAACACTTTGGAGACAGTGACCACAATTCGGTGACCTTTACGTTAGTGATGGAAAGGGATAAGTATACCCCGCAGAGCAAGAGTTATAGCTGGGGGAAGGGCAATTATGATGCCATTAGACATGACTTAGGATGTGTTGGTTGGAGAAGTAGGCTGCAAGGGTTGGGCACACTGGATATGTGGAGCTTGTTCAAGGAACAGCTATTGCATGTTCTTGATAAGTACGTACCAGTCAGGCAGGGAGGAAGGGGTCGAGCGAGGGAACCGTGGTTTACCAAAGAAGTGGAATCTCTTGTTAAGAGGAAGAAGGAGGCCTATGTGAAGATGAGGCGTGAAGTTTCAGTTGGGGCGCTTGATAGTTACAAGGAAGCGAGGAAGGATCTAAAGAGAGAGCTGAGACGAGCAAGGAGGGGACATGAGAAGTCTTTGGCAGGTAGGATCAAGGAAAACCCAAAAGCTTTCTATAGGTATGTCAGGAATAAAAGAATGACTAGGGTAAGAGTAGGGCCAGTCAAGGACAGTGGTGGGAAGTTGTGTGTGGAGGCTGAGGAGATAAGCGAGATACTAAATGAATACTTTTCGTCAGTATTCACTCAAGAAAAAGATAATATTGAGGAGGAGAATGCTGAGACCCAGGCTATTAGAATAGATGGCATTGAGGTGCGTAGGGAAGAAGTGTTGGCAATTCTGGACAAGGTGAAAATAGATAAGTCCCCGGGGCCGGATGGGATTTATCCTAGGATTCTCTGGGAAGCCAGGGAAGAGATTGCTGAGCCTTTGGCTTTGATTTTTAGGTCATCATTGGCTACAGGAATAGTGCCAGAGGACTGGAGGATAGCAAATGTGGTCCCTTTGTTCAAGAAGGGGAGTAGAGATAACCCCGGTAACTATAGGCCGGTGAGCCTAACGTCTGTGGTGGGTAAAGTCTTGGAGAGGATTATAAAAGATACGATTTATAATCATCTAGATAGGAATAATATGATTAGGGATAGTCAGCATGGTTTTGTGAAGGGTAGGTCATGCCTCACAAACCTTATCGAGTTCTTTGAGAAGGTGACTGAACAGGTAGACGAGGGTAAAGCAGTTGATGTGGTGTATATGGATTTCAGTAAAGCGTTTGATAAGGTTCCCCACGGTCGGCTATTGCAGAAAATACGGAGGCTGGGGATTGAGGGTGATTTAGAAATGTGGATCAGAAATTGGCTAGCTGAAAGAAGACAGAGAGTGGTAGTTGATGGCAAATGTTCAGAATGGAGTTCAGTTACGAGTGGCGTACCACAAGGATCTGTTCTGGGGCCGTTGCTGTTTGTCATTTTTATAAATGACCTAGAGGAGGGCGCAGAAGGATGGGTGAGTAAATTTGCAGACGACACTAAAGTCGGTGGAGTTGTAGACAGTGCGGAAGGATGTTGCAGGTTACAGAGGGACATAGATAAGCTGCAGAGCTGGGCTGAGAGGTGGCAAATGGAGTTTAATGTGGAGAAGTGTGAGGTGATTCACTTTGGAAAGAATAACAGGAATGCGGAATATTTGGCTAATGGTAAAATTCTTGGTAGTGTGGATGAGCAGAGGGATCTCGGTGTCCATGTACATAGATCCCTGAAAGTTGCCACCCAGGTTGATAGGGTTGTGAAGAAGGCCTATGGTGTGTTGGCCTTTATTGGTAGAGGGATTGAGTTCCGGAGCCATGAGGTCATGATGCAGCTGTACCAAACTCTGGTACGGCCGCATTTGGAGTATTGCGTACAGTTCTGGTCGCCTCATTATAGGAAGGACGTGGAAGCTTTGGAACGGGTGCAGAGGAGATTTACCAGGATGTTGCCTGGTATGGAGGGAAAATCTTATGAGGAAAGGCTGATGGACTTGAGGTTGTTTTCGTTAGAGAGAAGAAGGTTAAGAGGTGACTTAATAGAGGCATACAAAATGATCAGAGGGTTAGATAGGGTGGACAGCGAGAGCCTTCTCCCGCGGATGGAGGTGACTAGCACGAGGGGACATAGCCTTAAATTGAGGGGTAATAGATATAGGACAGAGGTCAGAGGTGGGTTTTTTACGCAAAGAGTGGTGAGGCCGTGGAATGCCCTACCTGCAACAGTAGTGAACTCGCCAACATTGAGGGCATTTAAAAATTTATTGGATAAGCATATGGATGATAAGGGCATAGTGTAGGTTAGATGGCCTTTAGTTTTTTTTTTCCATGTCGGTGCAACATCGAGGGCCGAAGGGCCTGTACTGCGCTGTATCGTTCTATGTTCTATGTTCTATGTGTTCCTCCAGATTGCACATCGGGAGTGGGGACGGCATGTTGCTTAACTTCCCTCTACCCTGTGATGCCCTTGGTGGGTGTCCTTTGGAGGGCTTGGGCCTAGATGGGCCTGGCTAACTTTCAGGTGTCAGAGCTGATGGCTTGTCAGCCTGTTCTGCCTTCTGCCCAGCAAATGCGCCAGTGTCGGGGGGGGAGAGGATTCGTGCAACGTTCCAGCGTCTCCCCTGCGGGAAGCCCTAGGATGCCCCCATCCCTTCCTCCTCTCTCTGGTCCACGGGCAGCCAGAGTGAGCTCCAACGGCTTCAACGTCATCTGGTGCTGCCAGTCCTGAGGCCCGCCCTCATCTGAACTATGGCCTTGATGCCCTCAGCCATGCTGCTGTGAGAGTGGGACATGTCGCTCAGCGAGTGAGCCATGATCCTCATTGTCTCGGTCATGTCCCTCTGTGACTGGCTAAAGTCAGTCAGCTTTCAGCTAATTCTCTTAATGCCCTTAGCCATGACTCTTTGTGAGTGGGCCAAGCTCTAGACTGCTGCAGCAATGTCCATCTGCGTCTGGAACATTTCCGCCTGGGGCTGGGCCTTCTTGTCCAGCACCTCAACCATGGACAGCACAATGTACTCCAAGGCTTGGTCATCCTGATACATGGCTCTGACTTCTTGCCCCAAGCCTTCCATCATAGAGGCCACACTTTCAGTGTTGACCTGGTTGTCATGCATTGTCGGCACCATCTCCTGTGCCTGAAGGTATAGTTGTACTCCAGTTGACACCTCCTCCTGTAAATTCTGGCTACGAAGCTGCATCTGCGCCAGTGATGGGATCATCTTTTTCGGAGGTGTGACACCTGTCTTGTGGCAGCTGTTCCCTGGGATCAAGTAGCCCTCCAACTGGCTGCTCCCTCGGGAGTCCCTGCCTCGACCTGATGTGCTGCAGCATCTGGGTTGTTGCCCACCAGAAGGTGACCCAGGCGTGTGACTGCTAACAGTTCCCACCAAGGTGGTAGTCTCTGGGCTGGTGGATGGTGCTGGTGAAAACAATACCGAAAAGTCGGTGACTTCCCCGGAGGTCTGCTGTGGGCTTTTCTGAGGGTCTCAAGGAGGGGCTGCAACCCCAGACAGCCCAGCCTCATGACTCCTGATGGGAATCCTGGAAGACAATGACAAGAGGTCAGCTGTTCCTAAGGACAGGGCTGTGGGAGATAAAATATTCACTTGACATAGGACATCGGGATAATGTTGCATTTCTTGGCCGCATGTCGAATTCCTTGTCGGCCACTGCCCTCCCCTCGGCCTCCCCCACGAGTTCTGTGGCCGTTTCTTTCAAGGGATATGTTGAGCATGCCCTGCCCATCTTGTGACCCTCCTGTCTATTATGGCCTGCGTTGTCCTTGCTGCCCTGAGTGCATTTTTTTGATGACAGTAAAAAGCGGGAATGGTGGAAACGCTCAGCAGGTCTGGCCCCTTCTGTGAGGGGAGAAACAAATTTAACAGTTCCGGTTGGCGACCTTTCATCAGACCAGGATCACGTTAACAATGAATATCATTGAGTGGCACGGTGGTGCAGTGGTTAGCACTGCTGCCTCATGGCACCAGGGACCCAGCTTCGATTCCGGCCTCGGGTGACTGTGTGGAGTTTGCATGTTCTCCCCGTGTCTGCGTGGGTTTCCTCCGGGTGCTCCGGTTTCCTCCCACAGTCCAAAAATGTGCAGGTTAGGTGGATTGGATATGCTAAATTGCCCCTGTAAGGGGTTGCAAGATGGGAGATTGGGCCTACGTTAGAGGGTCGGTGCAGACTCGATAGGCCAAATGGCCTCCTTCGGCACTGTAGGGATTCTACGATTTGAGTAAATGAGCCACAGGGACACGAGGTAGAGTGTGTACTGAGTGTGAAGACGTACAGGTCGAAGGACACAAACCAAATGACCATCGGGGAGTAGAATGTAATTTTCTCTCACAACTCGGGACAAAATTATTTGTTCAGACAGTTGATAGCTAGAAGTTCCTTTGGTCCCTGAGTACTGACATAGATTGAGTCAAGATTACCAAACAGGCTATCTCTGAATTTCCGTAGACTAAATGGAGACTTTTAATTATCTGATTCTCAAACACAAATGCACCAACATCTCCTGTTAACCTCGGGTATGAGTTGTGCTCGGAATTGGAGCTGAAGTTTTGTAATGAGTTTAAAAAATGGCAGGTTCTTCATCCCTCTTCCCTTTATTTTCTGTTTCAAATTCACCGAAGAGAGAAGTGAGAAACCTGCTGGTAGAGAATGAAACCTGTGACGGCATAGCTTAAAGAATTTCTCCTATTCTTTTTAAATAAGAAAAATGTAATTTTTTTTCTTTCAGCTATTGCACTCCTCCTCACAGCTGCAATGCATTCCTGGCTGCTCTCACATGTTCTACTTCTGCTCACCTGGACTCTGCTGCTTTCTTTCCTAATCCGCACCTGATCCCATTCACCTATCGCCCCTGTGCTTGCTGCTCTACGTGGCTCTCTTTTAACAACACCTCATTTGTTAAATTGTCATTCTTGTTTTCAAATCCCTCCCTCGCCTCGCTCCTCACTATCTCTGTCATCTCCTCCAAGCCCACAACCTCCAAGATATCTGCCCTCTAATTCTGGGCATCCCCAATTTTAGTTGCTCCATCATAGACAACCCGAGTCTTTGGCTACAAAGTCCTGTGTTCTGAAATTCCCTCCTGGCATCTCTCCATCTTTCCATCTCGCCTTTCTTCTTTAAGACTCTCCTTGAAAATTACCTCTTGTGTCAAGCTTTAGGGCCAGCTGTCCAAATACTTCTAAGTGGCTCCATGTCAGATTTTCTTCTTTTAAGCTTCTGTGTAGCCCTTGGGATGTTTTACTTTGTTAAAGGCACTATGTAAATATACGTTGTTGGTCACTAATTGGTGACGCATGAGTTGCCAACAGAATTTCACCCATGGCGACCAACTTTCTGGCTGTATCTTGCCATTATGCAACTAAGATGAAACATTGGGTGCAGGAGTAAGTTATTCTCAGCGTTAAGCATGATCTGACGTTCAATTAGATCACAGCAGTCAGTACATTAATCCATTTGCTTGTCCCCACTAAAGCAATAGTTTTGCTTTCTGTTTCTCTCAACCAGATCCTTTAATCATCTTGAACAGCTCAAAGGCGGCACTGTGGCGTAGTGGTGAGCACTGCTGCCTCATACGCCGAGGACCCAGCCTTGGTTCACTGACCATGTGGAGTTTGCACATTCTCCCCCTGTCTGTGTAGGTTTCACCCCCACAACCAAAGATGTGCAGGGTGTTGTGTTCTGCTTCTTGGGATAACATAGGCTGCTACTTGATGCAGTCTTAACTAAAGGATGCTTCAGAATCTGAAATGAGTTCAATGTGTTTATTGAACTATTAACACAGTTCTCAAATGAGTTCGACTCTCTGCTACTCTAACTGTAGTAACTCAGTCTAACTGTAGCAGCTTGCTCTAAGCTACGTGCTGGGGTGTGATGCTGATGATCAACCCTGTCTAACTCTCTAGATGTCTGTCTGTGCAAAGAGGCAGGGTGTGAGTGCCTCATCCCTTTTATAGTGTTTATGTCATGCCCCCTTATGGTGATGCCACCTCTGAGTGTCCTAACTGCCCATTGGTTGTGTCCTATTGTGAGTGTTCATTGTTTGCATGTTTGCATATCATGACATAGTGTAGGTGGATTGGCCACGCTAAATTGCCCTAAATTGGGAAAAAAAGAATTGGGTCTCTAAATTTAAAAAAATCTTGAACAGCTCAATTGATCACTTCTTAATCCGTGCTTTAAAAAGCCAACTCTATGCCACCTGATTTAATTATTTTAGTCTCACTATCACTCTGTTGAACTTTTCAATTTTTCAAATGTTTCGCAAAAGGTTACAGATTCCCTTTTCCTATGGGCTGCGTATAGTAACACTGGAATTATTGGCCAGAACAAAGATGATTGAATTAATTCCCCTCCTCTGCACAACCCTGTTTGGAACCCACACTGTTGAATGTGTTTATTTTTTTAAAATATGCACATCAATTGTATCATGATACTATCTTCCACTCACCACATTTTCTTGCCGTTGAAACCAGCCTACTTTTATCAGGAGATTTTGCTATGGTTTCAGTTGTATGTGCTGCAGTTTGTCACGTTGCGAGGAGACATTGGTATCTGTGGTCTATCTTACAGAGACCTTTTGACTCCTATGAATTCAGTTACCGCCCGAACAGTCCACTCTCAATCATCAGTAATCAACAGGGTAATCAACAGTGCGATCAAACAGTATTTACTTAGCAATAATCTGCATACAGATGCTCAGTGGGTTCCGCCAGGGTCACGCAACGCCTACCTCATTACAATGTTGGTTCAAACATGGGCAAAAGAGCTGAACTTCAGAGATGAGGTAAGCGTGACTGCCCTTGACACCAAGGCAGCATTTGATCGAGTATGGCACCAAGGAGCCCAAACAAAATTGGAGCCATAAATCATAGAATTTACAGTGCAGAAGGAAGCCATTCGGCCCATTCGAGTCTGCACCAGCTCTTGGAAAGAGCACCCCACACCTCCACCCTACCCCTGTAACCCAGCAACTCCATCTAACCGAAGGGCAATTTATCATGGCCAATCCACCGAACTGCACGTCTTTGTACTGTGGGAGGAAACCGGAGCACCCGGAGGAAACCCACGCAGACACGGGGAGAACGTGCAGACTCCACACAGACAGTGACCCAAGTGGGAATCGAACCTGGGACCCTGGCGCTGTGAAGCCATAGTGTTAACCACTAATGAGGTTAATGATTCCCTAATGAGTCAATGGGAATCAGGAGGAAAACCCTCCACTGATTGGAGTCATACCAAACACAAAGGAAGATGGTTGTGGTTGTCAGAGGTCAATCATCTCAGCTCCAGGACATCAGTGCAGGAGTTCCTCAGGGTAGTGTCCTAGGCCCAACCATCTTCAGCTGCTTCCATCATAACGTCAGATGTGGGGATGTGCCCTGATGATTGCACAATGCTCAGCATCATTTGAGACTCCTCAGATAATGAAGCAGTCCATGTCCAAATGCAGCAAGACCTGGACAATATCCAGGCTTGGGCTGACAAGTCGCAGGTTACATTCGCGCAAGGCAATGCGATAAGAGAGAATCAAACTATTGCCCCTTAACATTCAATTATGCTACAATCGCTGACTCCCTCACTATCAACATTCAGGGGGCTACCATTGAACTTGTTCACCATCTACAAGGCACAAGTCAGGAGTGCAATGGAATACTCTCACCTGGATGAGAGCAGCTCCAATAACACTCAAGAAGCTCGACACCATCCAAGACAAAGCTTGATTGGCACCCTTTCCACAAAGATTCCCCACAACACTGATGCACAGTAGCAGCAGTGTGTACCATCTACAACTGGGTTTTTCAAATCAAGGTCGAGACCCTCGGGTGGGTCGCAGGTAGGTGGGTTTCGGGAGGATCTTGGAGTAATCGGTCGCAGAGTTCCCGATCATAGGCGAAGCGCCCAACGACCACGACTGGTTATTAAAAATGCCAGCCGCGACCTGCTTTCAAGAATGCCAGCTGCCCCGTGCATGCGTGCCTCCTCAGGCGGCTCCAGCAGTGCGCAAGTCCGGAGCCCAGCGGGGCATACCGCCTCCTCCTGACGTCAGCGTGCTGGTCCACAACCAAAATAGTGGAGTTTTCCCACCAGAAGCGGCGGCAGAGAGCAGGTCACATGTTCAGCATGTACGTCATACGCCCTGTACATCCGTGTTTTGGTCACAAAATCACAGAGGAGAGATTCCTCCATTTTGGAGCTGCCAGCAAGCAAGGCAACAGCACTGTGAAGAATTGAAAACTGATCATTTTGTAATAAGGAAGAGCGGGCCAGAGACACAGACAGGCTAGGATCTCACAGCTAAATCTAGAGCTGCTCAGAAGAGTTCACAGCAAGACAAAACAGTAAGAGTGTGAACTCCAGGGCCTCTGGTGAACAACCCGTTAAGAAGAAGCTGAAATCAGGAACAAAGCCGTATAGATGATTTCTTGAGGTATGACTTTGTTAATTGTGCCAATGCAAATCAGGATGCAAAGTCCATGTGTGTTATGTGAAATTAAAGTTTAAATTAAAGTTTAAAACCCTCCGAAGACTAAGCATGGCGCATTTGAGGACAAACCTCTTGATTTTTTTCAAAGGATGCAGCGAGAACTTAAATTGTCAGCTGAGGTCCTTAGCAGAAATGATACATTGAATGACAAAGCACAATTAGCCTCTTACATGGTAGCTTACCATGTAGCTAAAGAGAAAATGCCCCACACTGTAGCCGAGAGATTAATTCTTCCTGCAACATTAGACATGGTTCGTACGGTCCCAGATGAGATGTCAGCTCAAAAACTGAAATGCACATTGTGATAACACATTGGCTGGCTGAATTTGTGGCTGGCTGAGAATTTAGAAGCCCAGCTTATTTTTTGTTTAAAGTCAACACAGGGGTTCTCAATACTACTGGATGAAAGTAAAGACGTTTCAGATTGTACAACCTTGCTGGCTTACGTTAAGTATGTTTGGCATAATTAATTTGTTGAGGATTTGCAGTGCTGCCTGACATTACTAACCAACACTACTGGTGCAGAGATTTTTGAAGCATTGAATAGTTACGTGGTTGCAAAGTGCCGGCTCAACTGGGTTCATTGCAGAGGAATCACAAGTGACAGGGTAGCCAACATGACCGGGAAAAACAGCGGAATTATAACAAGGATTAAGGAGGCAGCTGGTCAGGACATTATTCAGAATCATTGTTTTATTCACCGTGAGGCATTGGCATCGAAAATAATTCCATCCAATCTTGAAATGGTGCTGAAAGGAATTGTGAACGTTGTGAATTTCATTAAACGCACTGCACTCAGTATCAGGCTTTTGAGGCTGTGTTCTGATATGAGGGCCGAGCACACAAATTTACTGTTCCACACAGAAGTACATTGGCTGTCAAGGGGTCAGGTGCTTATCAGAGTTTACCAACTGAGGTGTCAAATCCACGCTTTCCTCCTTGAGAAATCATCCACTCTGGCTGATTAGTTTGGTGATGAAACCTGGATGCTAACGGTCTGACCTTACAGACATCCTAAATAAACTGAACCTCAAATTGCAAGGGAAGGAAGATGATTGCTTTCGCCACTGTGAAGAAATAGATGCTTTCCAAAAGTCATTGAAAGTTTGGCAAGTGCGAGTACAAAGCCAAAACTACTACATGTTCCCCACACTGCTACGACACCTCGAAGAGTGTTGGTAAGGGAACCGTCAATAGACTGGCAAGCCTTATTCAGTCGCATCTAGCTGCGCTGATCAACAGTTTTTGTCGCTACTTTCCAGAGGAGAATTTTCAGATTTTGAGAGAGGAGATGGGTGAAGAACCACTTTGAGTTTGAGCCCCCAGAGTCAATTATTAACTTACAGCTGACTCCAAATGAAGTGACTGAACTTTTGCACTTCACCTGTGACAGCACATTAAAAACACGGCACAAGTCCATGAGGCTGTCTGCATTCTGCAGTAGCTTGTCCGAGGAGTATCCAGTGCTGAGTAAAACAAGCATTTTGTTGTTTTTGCCCTTCACGTGGGCGTGGCGTTAAGGCCCGTAAGGCCAGAAAAATATACACTAGTTACGTTGGCACGGGTGCAGCATGCAATATAGCGTCACAATAAACAACTGTTCACAATGTTTCAACTTGCCTCGGTACTCTGTCAGAATGGTGTGAGGGATGGGCTCAGCTGGGCTGGTTCATGTCACTCTGTACAACCACAGGCCATGGTAGGCGGTCAGGGGTGGTGGGCAACAAGATGCCTGCCTTGCAGGCGGTGACAATGGTGGTCCATACCTGGGTGCCCCCGACCCCCACGGCTTCAGCTGATGAAATATCCCGCCACAATTTCCGCCTCGCCCACGCTTCTCCACCCAGCCGCCTTTACCGATTCCGGTGTCGGCCAAGGGAGAATCCTGACTAAGGACTTTACTGCACCATAAGTCATCATTTTTATTGAGATTTTATTAAGAGACTCGAGGAATGTGGGGATTGGAGGTCTTTGCAACTCTTTCATCATCCTCCAAACTTATTGCAATGGCTTCAATCCAATTGCCTTTGCTATGCTAAAACAAGTTTACGACAAAGTTTTATTTTCAAACAGTAAAAACGTTGGACTCTTTCCTTGGAGCATCCGTAAATAACTTCCTCCTGCTTTTCCCATTTTATCTAACTTGGAGAATGGAGGTTATATTACAAAATGCAAGTTGGAGAAAATGGAATTGTGTTTCTATTATCTTGGGATATGATTCTCTACCGTAGCAGCATAATGTTTTTTGCATTTATGTTGCATGAAATTTGGGACTATTCAGTTTACAAAGCTTGGTAAATCCCAACCTTTCAATCGTACAATACGAGGTGCAGATGTAGATTTCCCACACTCCCCACTGACTGATTGGTAAACTGCAAGATTGGTACATGTCTGAGGAGCCCACATGTCAATGTTGACCTCCAGTTAATGAGCAAAAAAGATGTCCAATGTGGGAAAGTTATGACTTTTCAAACCTACCCCTTCTCTTGTTGTCTCTATGGACTGTGCAATTTGATCCGTGATTACATTGCGTGAGGCACACAACTTACCAACTGCCTGTTTGTTTTGACTCTGGAGTTTACATTTTAATTCAAAAGTCACAAAACATGGACAGACCATTCAAAAACCCCAGAAGTAGGAACAGGAGGAGACCGTTTGACCCACCAAGCCTGGTCCGCCATTCGCACAATCACAACTAATCTTGGGCTGTTCAACTCCATTTTCCCACCTGCTCTCCATTTCCCTCAATTCCTTGAGAGGCCAGAAATCCGTCTATCCCAGCCTTAAATGTGTTCAACGGCGGAGATCCCACAACCGTCTGGGGTAGAGAATTCCAAAGATTCACAATGTTTTGAGTGAAGTAATTTCTCCTCATCTCAATCCTAAATGATCGGCCGCCTTAGCCGGAGAATCTGCCCCGTGTTTTAGATTCCGTGAACAGTGGAAACAATCTCACAGCGTCCACCCAATCAAACCCTTTCAGAATTTTGTATGCTTCAATCAGATTCTTCTAAACTCCAGAGAATATAAACCAATTTACTCAGTCTCTCATCAGAGGATAATCCTCTCACCCCAGGGACCAATTTTGTGAACCTTCGCTGTACCGGCTCTGAGGCAAATATGCCCTTTCTTAAATGTGGAGACCAAAAATACACAAACAATTCCAGATGTGGTCTCTTCAAATAACTGCTTGCTACCCTTTGTAGCCACCGGAGTTGGCCATTCCCTGAATACAAAATGGAGGAACGCAAAGCATACAGGATAAAATGGACAATGTTTGCAGCACCAGCAGGCTGCACCTAGCAGGTGTGGATTCTGTCTGCTAAGAAAGCAGACAGCACTGAAACGAACATTCCGCATACTAATGAGGCAATCAACGGGATAATTAGCATGTTAATGGAACTATTCCAGAGACAATGGATACAAATGGGGAAGTAACTGCAACATTGTAAAGGATACCAGACACTCAGGCACCAGCAGGGTTCGAAAACAAAGAGCCTGAAAGCCCGCCCAGTAGCTAAGGAACAGCCTCAGTATTGGGGGGATTTAAACATATCGATTGGGAAGAGACCCAATCGATTCCAAGCAGGTAAGGGAGTCCGCCCAAAGGGGCGCGGATCCCTGGGACCTATATAAGACAGGTCCCACACATGGTTCCGTCTTCTCGTCCAGCCCTCCCCTCTCCTTAACCAGCACTCCTCCGTGGACCAGCACCTCGACCAGCTTTTGCCAAGAAGACCCTGAAGGAGAGAGAGAGAGAGCAGCCGCCAGCAAGTAAGTGTCTCACAACGATCGCTACCAGAGATAGACACTCCTGACCCCTTTTAACTTATACCAACCTGAAGTCTGCAGACCAGAGCAGAGCAAGAGGCCTTATTCCCTGACCCGGCAGTTCCTTCGAGATAAGTATTAGTTTATTTAGCGGTAGGAATAGTTTAATCCTTTTAGCGTGTGCATGGGTAGTTATTATAATTATTATAATAAACTCAGTTGTTTGAACTTACTAATTGGTGTATGGTTTTATTGCTTTGAACTTCACCTTGAACTTGTGGCGGTATCTTAACGATACCTGGCGACTCCAGAGCTAAGTAAAGAAACAGAGCCAAATTGAGTGTTAAGCACACTCACCCAGAACGAGCAACACCTTGCACGATAACTTGTTGCGTTCCTTGTACCAGCTCACCCAAGTCTTGTTGAACATCAACATTTGCAAATTTCTCACCTTGTAAAAAATATTCTGCTCTTCTATTTTTGCAACCAAAGTGAATAGTTTCAGACTTCCCGATATTGTACTACATCGGCCACCTTGTTGCCCACTCATTGAATTGTCTATAATCTCCTTGCAGCCCCCGTCCTCCCCATCAGAAAACTTAGATACATAACTCTCTGTCTCTTCATCTAAGTCATTAATTAGTATTGATTGTAAATAGCTGAGGCCCTAGATCTGAACCTTGTTCTACTCCACTATTCACTACTTGCTAACTTGAAAATATCCCATTTATGCCCATTCGCTGTTTCCTGTGTGTAAACCAATCCTCTAGCCATGTGGATATATTACCTCCAACTCCATGCACACTTATCTCGCCTATTAACATTTTGTGTGGCAACATATCGAATCCCTTTGAAAATTCAGATATGCTACATCCTCTGATTACCTTTTATCTAGCTTACATTATCAAAAAACTCCAATTGAACAGAATTGCCCTTTAGCAAAACCATGTTGACATGGTTTGGGCAGGATGGTAGCATAGTGGTTAGCACAATGGCTTCACAGCTCCAGGGTCCCAGGTTCAATTCCCAGCTTGGGTCACTGTGCGGAGGCTGCACGTTCTCCCCGTGTGTGCGTGGGTTTCCTCCGGGTGCTCCGGTTTCCTCCCACAGTCCAAAGATGTGCAGGTTAGGAGGATTGGCCATGATAAATTGCCTTTAGTGTCCCAAATTGCCCTTAGTGTTGGGTGGGGTTATTGGCTAATGGGGATAGGGGTGGGTAGAGTGCTCTTTCCAAGAGCCAGTGCAGACTCTATGGGCCGAATGGCCTCCTTCTGCACTGTAAATTCTATGATTCTATGACATGTTCTAACTATACTCTGCTTTTCTAAGTGTATTAATTCCAGCACTTACCCAACAATTGATGTCAGACCAACTGGCCTGTAGTCTACGGTTTTTTTTCTCTCTCGCTGCTTTCTTGAAACACGGAGTAACGTTTGCCAACTTCCAATCTGATGGAATAAAAACAGAACATGCTGGACGACCACATTGAGAGCAACAAATACAGGAGATCAAATTGAAAGAGGTACTTACGCAATTCTGCTTCACCTGAAAGGAATGTTTGGGCCCTTGGACAGTGAAGGAGGGAGAAGGTAAAGGGGCAGATGCTGCACCTTCTGCGATTGCATGGGAAGGTGCCTTGGGAAGGAGATGAAGGGCAGAAGGTAATGGAGAGGTGGAACCAGGGTGCTGCAGTGAGAATAGTCACTACGGAATGCGGCCAGGGGAGGTGAAGGGAAGATGTGTTTCGTTGTGGCATCATGCTGGAGTTGGTCGTCTCCTCCAAATTGGGAAGGCGAATCGCAGGCCAGGTGACTGCTTTGTGCAACACCTTCACTCATCCCTTACGCATGACCGCAAGCTTTCCATTCCAACTCAGCAACTTGCTCTCATGCTCACATATCCATCCTAGGCCTGCTACAATGATATAGGTGAAGCCCAACACAAACTGGAAGAACAACACCTCATCTTAAAATTAGGCATGTTATAGCCGTCTGGAATCAACATTGAGTTCAACAACTTTAGACCGTGAACTTTCTCCTCCATTTCTTTGTTTGTCCCAATACAAAGCCACGCTCCCGATGGGCCATCTGTCACTTGTTCTTTAGTTTTGCTTTCACTGAGCACTGGCCTTTCTTCTCCTTTTAACACATTCTGCAAATTTACCTTTATGCCACTATTATCGCCTTCTTTAGTCCTTAATTCTACCATTAACACTCCTTACTTCTTATATCCAATACACCTTTGTCAATCTCTCCTCAGCTCTGACCTACCCTACCCTTCCATTCTGCTCCAACTTCTCCAAACCCCTCTTCAGCTCTAAAGAAGAGTTTTACGGACTCAAAATGTTAACTTTGTTTTTCCTCTCCACAGTTGCTCCTGGGTTTAGCCAGCATTTGCTGTTTTTTTTATTTCAGGTTTCCAACATCCACAGTCTCTTGCTTTCAGTTTAGTGCCCAATCTGATTGGACTGTTGCCAAATCCAACAGATTCTGGAAAGTCACAGTCAGCGTATTTATACAGCCAACTCCTTTGGAACCCTAGGGTATAGGCAGTCAGGCGGCACGGTGGTTAGCACTGTTGCTTCACAGCTCCAGGGTCCCGGGTTTGATTCCCGCTTGGGTCACTGCACGTTCTCCCCGTGTCTGCGTGGGTTCCCTCCGGGTGCTCCGGTTTCCTCCCATAAGTCCCGAAAGACGTGCTTGTTAGGTGAATTGGACATTCTGAATTCTCCCTCTGTGTACCCGAACAGGCGCCGGAATGTGGCGACTAGGGGCTTTTCACAGTAACTTCATTGCAGTGTTGATGTAAGCCTACTTGTGACAATAATAATGATAAAGGCTCTGGGAATTTATCACAGTTTGGTACCTTTAGTTTCTTCAATACTTAAGCCATTGAGCTCATTCTTTCAATCACTTAAGCCATTGAGCTATCCAATTAAACATAACCGTTGAAGATGAAGACCCAACAATTGCTGGCATTGTGTATCTGTTATCTTATAGTTGTTCTTTGGTAATAGAGAATGTTGTTCTCTCTCCTGGATTCAAAAACCATTCTTCTGGATTACTAGCCCAGTAAAATAAGCAACATGTTACCATATGCCCACCTTGATTGCTTCTGGACCAGTCTGAGGGGAACACACATAAGAACATAAGAACTAGGAGCAGAAGTAGATCGTCTGCCCTTCGAGCCTGCTCCGCCATTCTATAAGATCATGGCTGATCTATTCGTGGTCTCAGAACCACTTACCCGCATTCTCGCCATATCCCGTAATTCCTTTATTTTTCAAAAAAACATCTACCCTATCTTTAAATATATTCAATGAAGTAGCGTCTACTACTCCTTTCGGTAGGGAATTCCATACTTTAACCAGCCTCTGAGTGAAGAAGTTCCTCCTTGATTCAGTCCTAAATCTGCTCCCCCTAATCTTGAGGCTATGCCCTCTTGTCCTACTTTCACCTACCAGTGGAAACATCCTTTCTACTTCTATCTTATCCATTCCCTTCAAAATGTTATATGTTTCTATTAGATCCCCCCTCAACCTTCTGAATTCCAATGAATATAATCCCAATCTACTCAGCCTCTCCTCATACGATAACCCCCTGAACTCCGGAATCAGCCTAGTGAACCTCCTCTGCACCCCCTCTAGTGCTAGCACATCCTTTCTCAAGTGTGGAGACCAAAACTGCACACAGTACTCCAGGTGTGGCCTCACCAGCACCTTGTACAACTGCAACATTACCTCTCTACTTTTAAACTCAATCCCCTTCGCAATGAAGAACAAAATTCCATTTGCCTTCCTAATTACTTGTTGCACCTGCAGACCAACCTTCTGTGACTCATGCACAAGTACACCCAGGTCCCTCTGCATAGCAGCGTGCTGCAGCTTTTTACCATTTAAGTAATAATCCGTTCTATTGTTACTCCTACCAAAATGCACGACTTCACACTTATTGACATTATACTCCATCTGCCAGACCTTTGCCCACTCACTCAATGTGTCAATGTTCCTCTGTAAGGTTTTACAGTCCTCAGTACACTTTGCTCTGCCACAGACCTTCGTGTCATCTGCAAACTTGGATACCTTACACGTAGTTCCCAACTCCAAATCGTCTATATAAATTGTAAATAATTGTGGTCCCAACACTGATCCCTGAGGCACACCACTCATCACTGATTGCCAGCCAGAATAGCACTCATTTATTCCCACTCTTTGTTTCCTGTTAGACAACCAATCCTCTATCCATGCTAGTACTCTACCCTTAACACCATGCATCCTTATCTTATGCAGCAGCCTCTTGTGCGGTACCTTGTCAAGGTGCTATGTCTTTTCGTCCGACGTCATTTCGTCCAACGACACTTCGTCCACGTCTTTTGGTCCAACGTCTTTTTGTCCGCACGTCTTTTGGTCCAACGTCTTTTTGTCCGATTATTTTTTTTGTCAAAGACTTTTTGTGACTTGTTACGTTTTTTGTCGGATGATTTTTTTTGTAAAAGACTTTTTGTAACTTGACTTTTTGTAACTTGCTTAGTAGCACTCCACTCCACTCCCCACATTAACTTTTTGTAAATAGAAATCTTCTCTAATGCACATAGCAAGGTATAATATGCAATAAAGGATTTTATTACCGGTCTCTTTCCTTTAACGAGCCTCATTAAAGGATAGTTATTATCGTTCTCTTTCCTTTAACGAGCCTCGTTAAAGGATAGATATTATCGTTCTCTTTCTTAATTCGCCCATCCCGAAATGGCAAAGTTCATTGTGTCAACGAAGAGTAAACGGAAGGTAGCTGATGGAAATAACTATATCTACGATTTTCATTCGAGCAGTGCAAACCTAGGAAAAGAATACTGGAGATGTGAGAAACGAAGGCTATGTTCAGTGCGGATTCACATGGTCACAGAAAACAATGAGCCGAAAATTATTTATTTCTCTAATGAGCACCTTCATCCAGCTGATGTTGATTCGTTAAATGCTAGAAAAGCAGTTGCAGAAATAAAGCATGAAGCAGTGGAAAACATAGCAGCAAGTTCGCGTAGCATACTAGCGGCCAAGTTTACGCAGCTATCAGAAAATACCTGCTCTCAACTCCCTAGGTTGCCTGTCGTCTCAAGGACTATTCAAAGGTGCCGACAAAAAAATTCTGGATTTCCCGCTAATCCAGCGGCTAGACACGGTTTTGAAATACCTGACAAATATTGTAAACTTGACAATGGCGAACAGTTTCTGAGATACGATTCGGGCGCCGAGGATCAACAGCGCTTACTAGTATTCGCATCAGAAAGTGCTCTTCAGGATTTAGCATCATATCGTCATTGGGCATGCGATGGGACATTCAAGATTGTGCCACAACAGTGGTTTCAACTGTTCTGCATTCATGTACAAGTTAAAGGAAGCAGTTTTCCACGGGTCTTTGCATTACTGCCGAATAAAAGGAAGCAGACATACGAATTATTCTTTGACCAATTGAAAATTATGCAACCTAATGCAGATCCAATTGATATCATGGCAGATTTCGAAGTTGCAGTTCACAAGGCAATTAATTCATCATTCCTACATTCCCGACAGCTGTATGGAATGTTAATCAGCGTGTTCTACAAGATCTACCGAGAACAAATAATGCTGCTGATGGGTTTCATTCTGCGGTAAAGCGTTCGGCGGGTGGAGCTCATTTGAATATCTGGAGGTTAATCAAAACTCTGAAGGAAGAGGAAGGGTTCATAATAGGCAAAAAGGCTCAAATTCTTCAGGGAGATCAGTCGACTTCATGTACGCAATATAAGAAAATAACTGAACGCCTCAAAAGATTGGTCGTTGAATATGATTTCTTGAGGAATGTTGCTTACAATTTACATCAATTTTAAGTAATTTCGGGAATTTACAATTTACATCAATTTTAAGTAATTTCGGGAATTTTATGTAATTAGTAAACTTTTAGATTTTTTAACTGCATTTTTAGATTTTTTAACTTTTTAACTGCATTTTTCAACTTGCATTTTACTTGCATTTTAGCAATTAAATTCACTTGCTGTATTGTACTTGCATTTTATCAATTAAATGGTTTTACACGGAGTTAATTTGTAATTGGATAATTGGACGAAGTGACGTTGGACCAAAAGACGTGCGGACAAAAAGACGTTGGACCAAAAGACGTGGACGAAGTGTCGTTGGACGAAGTGACGTCGGACGAAAAGACGCGACACGCCTTGTCAAAGGCCTTTTGGAAATCTAGGTACACCACATCCACTGGGTCCCATTTGTCTACCTTGCTCAAAATGTCTTCATAGAATTCCAAGAGATTCGTCAAGCATGACCTGCCCTTCATGAATCCATCCGTTCAATGGGACAATTTCTATCGAGGTGCCCTCCTATCTCTTTCTTGATAATAGACTCAAGCATCTGCCCCACGACAGAGGTTAAGCTAACCGGTCTATAATTCCCCATCTTTCGCCTACTTCCCTTTTTAAACAGTGGCGTCACATTTGCTGTTTTCCAATCCTCTGGGACTGCCCCAGTGTTCAGCGAATTTTGAGAAATTACCGCCAGTGCATCTGCTATTACTCCAGCCATCTCTTTCAGTACCCTGGGATGCATTCCATCAGGGCCAGGAGACTTATCTATCCTGAGCTCCATTAGCTTGCCCAACACTTGCTCTTTCGTGATAGTAATGGTTTCCAGGTCCTCACCTACCTTCTTCTCACGTCTTCAATAATCTCAGACCCCTGATTTCCTCCCCACAGACCCTAGTTTCTGTTCCACTTCTCCTAAAAGCTCCCTGTCCACCCCAAGGCCACAGGACCATATTCCAGAGGTGCCGACTCCAGTAAGGTAAAGTAAATAAAGTCACCGTAGTCCCAGGTGGCCACAGGCTGCTTTTCCCTTTGAGAGGGGAGAGCTGACTGGTGGTGAATTAACCTGAGGATCACCACACCTGAGGCGAGAGAGCAGGGTTGAGAAGGCGGAGCCTTCATGAATAACCCCAGCCGATACAGGAATTGAACCCACGTTGTTGACGTCACTCTGCATCACAAACCAGCTGTCCAGCCAACTGAATTAAACCGCCACCACCCAAGTGCTGACTCCAGCCTACCACCAGTTGATAAATCCAGACCTCGATACTGCCACACGCCTTAATATTTCCATTCTTTTAAAACATCTGATTCACTACGGACACTCCCATGGGACATCTGCTAGATTCCAAGTACTAAAAATAACTTGGCTCTGTGGCTCCCACTTTTCCCTCTCAATCAGGAAGTAGGGAGTTCAAGTCCAATCCAGGGACTTCAGCACCTAACCCAAGCTGATGCTCCATTGCTGAGGGAGTGTTGCACTGTTGGAGGTGCCATATATTTGATTTGATTTTGTTTATTGTCACGTGTACCAAGGTACAGTGAAAAGTATTTCATTGAGACATTAAACTGAGAACTCAAATGACCGCAGAGGTAAAGAACGCTGGGCACTTTTTGAAGATGAGCAGGGGTGATCTTCATGATAGCGAGGTCAAGATTTACACCTCAACCAACATCACAAATAAAACATAATTTTGGTCACATCATTGATTGTGGGGACTTTGCTGTGCGATTTCCCTACATTAGAACAATAACTACACTTCAAAAGGTACTCCGAGACAACCTGAGGTTTAGAATGATGCGATAGAAATGCGAGTTCTTTATTTTAATCTCACCTACTCCAACTAAACTATCTCCAGTTAATATCAGTGAGGGGTGCGAAACCTGCCTGGATTTATGCTCTCTGGAACACAGACACTAAGACATAAGAACAAATATGAACATGTGCAATGTTAGGACTCCCGGTCCAGAATCCAAACAATTTGCAATTTGTAAAACTGTGAGTGAAGACTACAGGAGTAAATTTAGAGTACCCAATTGTTTTTTCCAGTTAAGGGGCAATTTGGTGTTGCCAATGAACCTACCCTGCACGTTTTGTTTGGGCTGTGGGGGTGATACCCACAGACACGGGGAGAATGTGCAAACTCCACCCGGACAGTGACCTGGAGCTGGGATCGAACCGGGGTCCTTGGTGCTGTGAGGCAGCAGTGCTAAAACTACGCCGCCATGCCGCTCAACCAATTTTAATTTAAACATATTAGTGTTAGGATACCGGAACAAACCCCAACATTTGTTAAATCACCGGACGAGAACTCCAAATAAATTTTTTGAATTTGTAAAACTGAGGAATAGATACTTCAATCCAGGAGTGATGATTCTGACCAATAGGTATCTGTTATGTTAAAACAAACTTTCATTTAAACACGGAATTAAACATATTAACATCAAAGAAAATAGCTTTACAATGAACAGTAAACAGTTCTGAAATAAAAGGAAAACAATTGAACTTACTATGTACACCCTATGTACTAATTCCAATCAAGCAACTCATTACAGTTCAAATCCCACTTATAAATAAAGTTAACAAAACAGATTACCTGCTTAGCTGTGTGTATTTTTGGAGTGAGATACTTTCACGAACAGGTCCAGTACACTTCTGTCTTGTCAGGCTGAAATTCTGTGGCAAACTGCAGTTCAACTTGAAATTGTACAGCAGCCTGCAAAACTACAGACAGACTTGGCTCTTCCCATTAATTACATTATCTGTATCCCACGAAGTTTCATGATCTGCTTGGTTAGGACTAAACATAATCCTTCAAGTTATCTACACTCCAGGGAACCATTCAAAATATAAACATTGTTCCATTAACCCTTTATCTGTAACCAAGCTATTTGGAATGAGAGCACAATGGGATTAAAGCAGTGGCAAAGAGATAGTGACAGAAGGAGTGAGAACCTGTTTCCATTTGCAGGAGGATGGAGGACAGTGGTGTAAGATGAAAGGACCAAAGGTGATGTGAAGGAAGACCTTTTTACACAGCGAATGGTTAAGATGTGGAATACACAGCCTGAGAGTGTGGTGGAGGCAGGTTCAATTACAGGTTTCCAAAAGAAATTGGATAATTATCTGAAGAGAAAAAATATTTAAGGGCTATGAGGAGAAGGTGAAGGAGTGGAACTAGCTGAGTTTCTCTTTTAGACTGAAATGTTGGGCTGAATGGCCAAACCTCCCACTATTCTCAAACTCCTTCTCTCTCTCTCTAAATCCCCCTTACTTATTAGACTAACAACTGACTTGGCAGAAATATAGGCAGTCCTCAACTTTACGACGTTCGAGTTACAATGAATGGCACTTATTATATTTATAAATTACACCTTGTTTCACCTTTACAAAGCCAGTTTTGACTTTGCAACTCCAGTTTAGAATTTACAATGCTGCTCTGGACTTTACAACACTGATTTGGACTTTACAACGCCGGGTATGATTTTGCAACGCCAGTTTGGACTTTACAATGCTGGTTTTTACTTTACAAAGTCGGTTTGGACTTTACAAAGTCGGTTTAGACTTTACAAAGTCAGTTTGGACTTTGCAACACTGGTTTACAATGCTAGATTGGACTTTACAAAGTCAGTTTGGACTTTGCAACACTGGTTTACAATGCTAGATTGGACTTTACAATGCTAGTTTGGACTTTACAACGTCGGGTATGATTTTGCAACGCCAGTTTGGACTTTACAATGCTAGTTTGAACTTTACAACGTCGGGTATGATTTTGCAACGCTAGTTTGAACTTTATAAAGTCGGTTTGGACTTTACAATGCTAGATTGGACTTTGCAATGCTAGTTTGGACTTTACAACGCCGGGTATGATTTTGCAACGCCAGTTTGGACTTTACAATGCTAGTTTGAACTTTACAAAGTCGGTTTGGACTTTACAAAGTCGGTTTGGACTTTACAAAGTCGGTTTGGACTTTACAATGTTGGTTTTTACTTTACAATGTTGGTTTAGACTTTACAATGCTAGATTGGACTTTGCAATGCTGGGTTGGACTTTACAACGTTTGTTTGGACTTTACAACACTTGTTTTGACTTTACAATGCTTGTTTGGACTTTACAACACTTGTTTGGACTTTACAACGCTTGTTTGGGCTTTACAACGCTTGTTTGGGCTTTACAATGCTTGTTTGGGCTTTACAACGCTTGTTTGGGCTTTACAACACTTGTTTTGACTTTACAATGCTTGTTTGGGCTTTACAACGCTTGTTTGGACTTTACAACGCTTGTTTGGGCTTTACAACACTTGTTTTGACTTTACAATGCTTGTTTGGGCTTTACAATGCTTGTTTGGGCTTTACAACGCTTGTTTGGGCTTTACAACGCTTGTTTGGGCTTTACAACGCTTGTTTGGGCTTTACAACGCTTGTTTGGGCTTTACAACGCTTGTTTGGGCTTTACAACACTTGTTTGGACTTTACAATGTTGGTTTAGACTTTACAATGCTAGATTGGACTTTACAACGCTGATTTGGACTTTTCAATGCTCGACTGGGCTTTGCAATGCTGGGTTGGACTTTGCAATGCTGGGTTGGACTTTGCAATGCTGGGTTGGACTTTGCAATGCTGGGTTGGACTTTGTAGCACTGGTTTGGACTTGGGTTGAATATATAAGTGTTTTTAAAACTGCAGGCACTATTAAATCATGAAAAATACACTACTGTAAGCCAATTATATTGAATAAGATCTCAAAAGCTTTTCACTATTCAGTGAAAATAGGGTTTGGAAGCATGATTCAGGAACTAATCCACCATTTAAGACATTGTTTCAATAGCAAGACACGTTCTGACTTATGAAGTTTCCATTTACAATTCAACGAATTGTGTCGTAAATCCGAGGAATACCTGTAAACTTTTTTTAAATTTGCAATTCAGGGGCAATTTAGCGTGGCCAATCCACCTACCCTGCACCTCTTTGGGTTGTGAGGGTGAGGCCCACGCAGACACGGGGAGAATGTGCAAACTCCACACGGACAGTGACCCAGAGCCAGGATCGAACCCGGGTCCTCGGCGCCGCGAGGCAGCAGTGCTAACCACTGTGACACCGTGCCGCCAGGAATGTCTGTAAACCTAAAGCTTAAATAAATAAATTCACCAACTCACACCCACCCAATCAGTTGTTGCACATTTCACCTTCTCTTCTAACCTTGTGACAAAGTGCAATTTAGATTAAAGCACGAGTTGGAGTCGAACATTCCTGTTCAGCAAATATACTATGGGAATTTGCTATGGGAACATCGGTGGATGTCCCACCGACACAGGGTTCCCAGGGTTTCCAACCAACTTCTGCCAAAGTCACATTGACATCAATTTAACACAGCTCCAGGTTGAGTAGACAATGAATGGATAGGGCAGCATCCAGAACAGTGAACCAGATTAACCTGGTTTGAAATAATATTGAGATTATCAGCAGAAGAGGAAAATGGGGAGATTAAAAGAAAGCTGTTGTGTTGTACCGGCATGGATGACCCACCAGGGATGTGACAGGAAATAATCTAACCATTGTTTCTTAAAGGGAACTAGGTCAGTATTTTAAAAAGAGAATAATTAAGAGCGAACGGGGAAATGTGAGGGATACGAAGAAGTGGACAGTTCTTTCAAAGAAAACGGAAAGATTAGCCTGTTTCACATCCTCGTGTCGTTCAGAGGTGTTGCACAACCAGTGAAGCATCTTTAATAGTGTAGTCACTGTTGTGATGTAGGCAGCCAATTTGTGCACAGCAAGACTCCACAAACAGCAATGTGATAATGTCCAGATATTCTATTCTGATGATGTTGATTGAGGGATTAATAACCCCAGTGCCATCTGGTCATGTTATGCCTATACATTTCCTCAAATTCTCCCTGGTCAGGTGTTGCGTAAGTTTCCGCCCCATTGATTTATGGCTGCACATCGAATTAAAATAAAAAATTTGTGTCAGAACAGAACAGTGACTTGCATTTATATAGCGCCTTTAATGTTGTGACTAAGGGATTGAACATCCCATTGAGGGATTACTGCACTGTCAGGGTTGCAGTCTTTCAGATACAACGTTAACCGAGGCTTCCTTTACCCTCTGGGATAAATGTCAAATTTCTTGTGCTACTTTTTCCAAAAACAGGGAATTCTCCTGGTGTCCTGGTCAACAGATATCCCTCAGATATCACCACATGCAAAAAACAGGTTTCTGGTCATTATTTCTCTGCCGTGCGTGGGAAGGTATAATATGCAAATTAACAGCTGTTGTTAAACATCCCAAGTAGCTTCACAGGAGTATTATCAAACACAATTTGACACCAAAGTGTTGGTGTTGGTGATGTAAGGAACCTCTTTCCAATCCTTGTTTTCCCTTTTTAATTCCTCCTCATGGGCTGTCTCAGAATTGCAGACCCTGGGCTGGATTTTCCATTTCAGTGACGACGTGCCGGCTGAAATGGAGAATTCCCGGTTGTTTTACGCTGCCAAAACCAGTGCCGAACCCACACCAATTCTGAGACCGGTGAGGGGGCTAGCAGCAGCGCTGGGTAAAACTCCCGGCTCCCGCGCCAAAAACGGCAGGAGAATGGCCGTGTGTAAACATGGCTCCGGCGCCAAAAACAGCCGGAGAATGGCCCGTGTGTAAACATGGCTCCAGCGCCAAAAGCAGCCGGAGAATGGCCGTGTGTAAACATGGCTCCGGCGCCAAAAGCAGCCGGAGAATGGCTGGGTGTAAACACAGCTCCAGTGCCAAAAGCAGCCGGAGAATGGCCGTGTGTAAACATGGCTCCAGTGCCAAAAACGGCCGGAGAATGGCCGTGTGTAAACATGGCTCCGGCGCCAAAAGCAGCCGGAGAATGGCCGTGTGTAAACATGGCTCCAGTGCCAAAAACGGCCGGAGAATGGCCGTGTGTAAACATGGCTCCGGCGCCAAAAGCAGCCGGAGAATGGCCGTGTGTAAACATGGCTCCGGCGCCAAAAGCAGCCGAAGAATGGCTGGCTGTAAACACAGCTCCAGCGCCAAAAGCAGCCGAAGAATGGCTGGCTGTAAACACAGCTCCAGCGCCAAAAGCAGCCGGAGAATGGCTGGCTGTAAACACGGCTCCAGCGCCAAAAGCAGCCGGAGAATGGCTGGCTGTAAACACGGCTCCAGCGCCAAAAGCAGCCGGAGAATGGCTGGCTGTAAACCTGGCTCCCGCGCCAAAAAGGGATGGAGAATGGCCGGGTCCGTGGCCACACATATGCACGATGATGACTTGCTGCAGTTGCACTATACAACATGGCGCCGGCTGTGCGCGGACCCGACCCGGCAAATACCGCCCCCAGGCCACCCCCTGGCCACCCCCCAGCCCTCGCAGAAGCCCCCCCCCCCCCCCCCCCGGCAGCGGCATGTATCCCGGCCGAGTACGGCGGCGCTGGACCACAGTCCGCAGCCACCACACTGCTCAGACCACACGTCAACCGCGTGATCTAGAACTCAGCCCATTGGGGGCGGAGCATCGCGGGAGGGCATCCCGGTGATGCGGCATCGCAGTTTGAATGGCGTGCGTTGCATAACACGTTGACACCATTTCGGGGGGGGGAGACTTGAAACCCTGTGTCAAGCTGCGCTGCCCCCGATTTGGGATTCGGAAGGGATTCTCCGCCTAATCGCCAATTAGTATATTGACGCAGGCAACGGAAAATCCCACCGCCTATATTTACAACTACAGATTTTTGTCAGCCTGCTGCAAGCTGCTATTTGGACTGGCTCAGGCTACCCACTTGCTCTGTGGCATATTCTGTGATGTAGTTTTAATGGACTTGGCTAGCAGCCAATCCCCTCTTCTTAAATTCAGGGACATCTTCTATTCTAAATTGGGATTGGAAGAGACTTTCTGAAAATTCTGGAACAGAATGCAGGTTCTATTTTGTCTCAGTTCTGTGAAAAGCGAGGAAATAGCAGGAGCTGATCTAAACACTCTCTGTCAAGCCTGTGAAGGCTTAACTCCTGATTTAAATGCTGGAAGCAGTATCTCAAGCAGATCAGTGAAATTTAACCTCTGATCAAAAGGCTGCAAGCAGACTCCGCCAGGTCTGTTAAAGCCAAACCTTTGTTTGGAAGGCTGGCAAAGGCACAGTGCTGATAGCTTTCCCCTGTGACCTCTCAAGTTCTCGAGGAAACAGTCTTTTATTTTCTCAGCACTACAGTTAATATTAATCTGCAGTAAGAGCAGACAAGTGGTCCAGGGGCAGAATGGATGGAAAACTCTCTTTTAAATTCTCAGGTAGAGAATTCTAAGATAGCCTCAGTAGGACTGAAGTCAGTTAAATGCAAGTGACTCCCCAGAGGAAATTCTACAGCCTGCGAGTTCCAATTAGAGACCACCTTGACAGGTCCAAACCAAGCGCCGATTGCAACACTTTGCATCCTTGGAAGATTGGCGATTACAAAGACTACCACCTGCACAGCAAAGATTCATCTTAGCCAGTTTAATCCCTTTTAAATCTTTCTTCTCCCCCCCCCCCCTCACCATTTGTCTGTTGTGTATGTGTCTGGGTGGAGAGGGGCTGGTTTAGCTCACTCGGCTAAATCGCTGTCTTTTGAAGCAGACCAAGCAGGCCAGCAGCACGGTTCGATTCTCGTACCAGCCTCCCCGGACAGGCGCCAGAATGTGGCGACTAGGGGCTTTTCACAGTAACTTCATTGAAGCCTACTCGTGACAATAAGCGATTTTCATTTCATTTTTCATTTCATGTGGTTAGGGAAATAATTAGATGAGCAGATCCTTGTTCTATTACATTAGAACAAGGCCATTACATGTGCATCTTTCTCTTGTTATAATCAAACCGTTTAGAACAATATTTTACTGACATATCTGGTGCCTGTAAGTCACTGGATCAGTTACGGGTCAAAGATCTCAGAAAAATACACAAATTATTGGTTAATTCACTTACGTTGGGGCTCCGGGGTCTGTGGGGCTGGGATTGACCGACTTACAGCGCATAAATAGGCCCTTTGGCCCATCATGTCTGTACTGACCAACTAGCACCTATCCATTCTAATCCCATTTTCCAGCACAGTCTGTAGCCTTGTGTGCTATGTATGGCATTGCATGTGCTCATCTAAATCCTTCTTAAATGTTGTGGGGGTTCCCGTCTCCACCAACCTTTCAGGCAATGAGTTTTGTAGGGATGGAAGAGGTCAGGGGAAAACTGGAATACAAGGGTGAGCATTTATTAACACAGCTTGAAAAGAAGACAACTAGAAACTAGCTCCTGGCCTCGAGACTGTAGACTCAATAGCTGACAGATTAGAGTTACATTGTTCAAGGAACAGTGGCACGCCCAAGCCACAGAAAGGCTCCTAACAAAGAAGCTCTGTGCAATATCTGGTCCCCACCCATTCTCCTTATTACAAAATGTTTAAAGGTTTGCAACAGGTTTGAGCTATATTTGTAATCCTGACAAGGTGGCAGTTTTGACTCGGTCTGGAACACTCTCAACACTGGGACGAGCTGCCGGATATTCATAGTGAAGTCGGGTGCCTGATACCCAGCTGAATTTCAGGTCCCAACATAGCCCCTTGTCAACGTCGCTCTGGACTTCTGGTGCCGACCATGAGCTGATTGGTCGTACACAAGGTGGCTCCTGCTTGGAGGCTTCAGTTTTGGCCCTTTCTACCCAGTTAATGGGTGTTTTACCTGTAAAAAGAGTTTGTTTCTCCTCCAAAGTGGAATGGGGTGGACTTCAACACCCGGCAAAAGGTCAAGTAAAGTTTTGGTTCGGGAGGTGGCCAATCTGCGTGGCGCAGAACCTGAGAGGATGGCGGAGTTGGGGGCGTCCTCACCACCTACCCCACTGCCCGTGGAGCAGTTGGTAGATTTCATCAAGGGGGAGTTTCGGCATTGTTGGAAAGAGATGCAAGAGGACTGGTCCAGTGCGATTGAGGGGGCAGCAGCTCCTTTTTGCCGGACTTTGGAATGGGTGGAGAAGGGGCTGGAGTTACAGGGTGCGGCGATCCGAAGGTGGGAAGGGCGGTGTCTGACTACAATAACCGGATTGTGTCATCGGAGGTGGAGGTGGCTATGTTACGAGAGGCCTGTAAGGCGCTGAGGGTGAAGGAGAATCGGTCCAGGCTGCTGAATCTAAGAATTTAGAGCTGCCGAAGCGGGTGGAGAGTTCGAGTGGCATGGACTACGTGCCGAGGATGTTCACGGCACATAGTCCATGGCACTAGTGGCTGGTCGAGGACGGCGATAAGGCTCTGGAGATGGATTGTGGAGCTGGAGAGCCGCGGTGGCCAAGTTTCAGGGGAAGGAGAGGATTCTGAGGTGGGCGAAGTCAATGTGAGACTGTAGCTCGGAGGAGAATCGGATTCGGATTTACCAGGACATTGGGGCCGACCTGGCCAAATGGTGGGCTTTTTAACAAGGCCAAGGCAGCATTCTTTCAGAACAAGGTTCAGTTTGGGGCGGTGCAACCGGTCAAACTCTGGGTAACTTTCAATGGCAAAGAACATTTTATTTTTTGGCCCCGGAGGGGAATGACTTTGAATGGGTTGGGGGAAGGCTAATGGTGGGAATTTTTCTGTTTGTGTCTCGATATGTATACAAGTTTTCCAAATGTTTTGTTGTTTTTTTTCACATGTTGGTCTTGCTTTTGTTTTGGTCGATGGGGGAATGTACTGGTGATGTAGATGACATTCAGGTTGGATGCAGGAGAGGCTTGAGGGTGGGACAAGAGAGGAGCCTGGAGGCAGGGAAAGTTTCAAGTTAGGTGGGGATGACGGACCTTAATAGAGGTGGGGGTGAGGATAATGACATGGAACGTGCAGGGGATGAATGGTCCGGTTAAGTGGTCACAGGTGATCGCACATTTAAAAAGGCGAAGGGCAGATGTGGTCTTCCTTTAGGAGACGCAGCTGCAGGTGAAGGACTGAACATGGCTCAGAAAGGGATGGGTGGGGCAGACGTTCCACTCCGGGTTTGACTCTAAGCTGAGTAGAGTGTGCTCCTGTTTAGTAAAAGGGTGGTAATTGTGATGGCGAGTAAGGTGCAGGAACCCCGAGAGGGAGGTTTGAGATCATGAGGGGGATCTTGCCGGGGGCGCCAATTGTTTTGGTAAATGTCTCTCCGCCCAATTGGGACAACAAAGACATTTGTTCAGATGATAGTGTCCATCCCGGACTTGGATTCACAACAGATGATAATGGAGAGGGGACTTTGCGTGCTCCTCCCGGGGCCCGACGCATGCGCAATGCGATCGGGAACATGAAGCGGCCGAAAACCACACTGCGCAGGTGCAGACGTTCGAGAACCGCACCAGGATGGATAAGTCCAACCACAAGTCAGTGGCCAGGTCATGTATGGTAAAGGAGCTGGGGTGTTTATGGAACAGATCTGGGGGATGAGGGGGTGTGGCTGGAGAGAGAGAGGTTTCCTCCTTCTCCAATGTACATTGAGTATACTCGGTATTGATTTGTTTGTGATTGGGAGGTCTGTAGCCTCGGGGACTGAGGGGGTGGATTGCACAGTGATAGTGATTTTGGACCTCGCACCACAATGTGGACATCAGGTTGAAAACGGGCTGGGCCGTGAGGCCTGGGTGGAGGTTTGATTTGGTGTTCGTGGCGGGACAGGACGTTCCACGAGAAGGTGACCTTAGTGATAAGCAGGAATTTAACCTGAACGGGAGGTCCCATCCTCCACGTTCTGGGTGGGGTTGAAGGAGGTGGTCCAGGGGAGGTTATATCCTCCAAGGGCCCATAGGGACAAAATTGAGAAGGTGGAGAAACATAGGTTGGTGGATGCTATTGTAGCAGTGGACCGATGGTACCTGGTGACCCCAACTAGGAAGCTGTTGCCAGAACGGGATAAACTACAGGTGGAGTTTGACCGAGTGACAACAGGGAAGGAGGTGGGTCAGCTTCTTCACTCAAGGGGGGTGCTGTATGGGGAGAAGGCTAGTCGGCTAGTCAGCTGCTAGTCGGCTAGTCAGCTGCTAGCCATCAGTCGAGGTGGCAGGCAATCACATGGGAGATAGCCCAAGTAAGAGATGCGGGAGGAGAGTTGGAAATGACACTGGAGAAAATTAATGAGGCTTTCGACCCCTTTTATTGGGGGCTGTAAAGATCGGAGCCCTGGGGGGAGGACGCAAAGATGGGGCAATTTTTAGATGGGTTAGTATTCTCAGAGGTGGAGAGAAGGAAGGAACACAGATCGGAGGCACCATTGAGATTGCAGGAGATAGTTGAGTGCTTTGGGTTGATGCAGTCGGGGAAGGCACTGGGGCTGGATGGCTTTCCAGTAGAATTTTATAAACAGTTTTCGGCAGAGTTGACGCCCCATCTCCTGGGAGTGTATAATGACACACTGGCACAGGGGGAGGTGCCTGCCATGCTTGCGCAGGCATCTATCTCTTTGAGATCCAACAGAGTGTGGGGCTTATAGACCCATCTCCCTGTTAAATACTGAAGTGAAGCTGTTGGTTAAGGTACTGATGAGGTTGGAAGTGGTCTCCGAAGATCAGACAGGTTTTGTTAAGGGGCGGCAGTTACTGAGCAACATCAGGAGACTGCTGAATGTGGCAATAACTCCGTCTAGGGATAAAATGCCGGATGTTATTCTATAAATATTATATTGCGGGCAGCACGGTAGCACAGTGAGTAGCACAGTTGCTTCACAGCTCCAGGATCCTAGGTTTGATTCGTGCCTTGGGTCACTGTCTGTGTGGAGTCTGCACGTTCTCCCCGTGTCCGCGTGGGTTTCCTCCGGGTGCTCCGATTTCCTCCCACAGTCCGGGGGGGGGAGGGGGGGGTGCGTGTGGTGGGGATGGGGGCGGGTGAGGTGGAGGGGGGTTGGTGAGGTGGGGAGGGGGTGAGTGGGGTGGGTGGGGGGTGTGTGGGGTGGGGGGTGGGGTGGGGTGGGGGGGGGGGGGTGTGGTGAGGGCGTGGGGTGCAATACGGTAAAGATGAACATTCTAATTTTCAGTCCCTTCCGATATTCCTTTGAAAAGCGTTCTTTCGGAGTGTGGAAAAATTAATCTCAGAATTTGTACTGGCAAGGAAGACGCCCAGGACCCAGAGGGTTTGTTTGCAGAGAGGAGGCCGGATGGTGGACTGGTGGGCTCCCAAACCTGCTCCATTACAATTGGGCGGCAAATGTAAAGAAAGTGAGATGGTGGGAGGGGGAGGGGGTTGGAATGGTTGCAGGTGGAGGGGGCCTACTGTGTGAGGACATGCTTAAGGACCCTGGTGATAGCCCCCCGTCCGGTTCACCCCGGGTAGGTAAACCAACATCCCGGTCGTGGTGTCATCCCTCCAGATATGGAACCAGCTGAGGTAGCGCTTAGGGGTCCGGGGTATGTCTGTACTGGCCCCAAAATGCAAGAAGCAAAGGTTCATACCAGCAGGGATGGACAGCAGCTGGCATAGGGAAGCGGGAGAGTGGGTAAGAGATCTGTTTGTAGACGGGAGGTTCGTGAGGCTGGATGAGTTGCAGAGGTAGCTCCAGCTGCTGAGGGGGAGTGAATTTAGGTACATACAGGTGAGGGATTTCATACAAATGGAGCGCCCCTCGTTCCCTCAGTTGCCCAAAGTATACTCTCCTGAATAAGGTGCTAACTCAGGACGAGCTGGGGGAAAGGGAAGATTGCAGATATTTGCAGGTGGTTGTTTGAAACCGAGAAGGCACCAGTGGAGGAGATATGACTGAAATGGGAGGAGGAGCTGGCGGTAGAGCTTGCGGGATGGGATGGGGGGGGGGGTTGGGAGGGGGGTAACAGGTGGTGTGCAGTCTGGAGTGAAATGATGCACCAGGTGAATTCGACATCATCCACTGCCAGGCTGAGCCTGATACAGTTTAAGGTGGAGCATATTCACCAATTAGGTGGCAGAAGATAGGAGCAGCCTGGCTGGTGTCAGCAGCAAGGGCAGGTGGTGGCCATGTTGGAGGCTGTCTCTACCTTGCTGAGGAGAGCAGGTAGCTCCTCAAAAGACTAGGATTTGGAGCACAGTGGAAAGTGGCCATGCAAATGTAGAATAGTCACAATGCAGGAGCAGGCGTTTGCCCATCAAAATTCAGTCTTCAACAAGGGGATGGACTTTCCAATGCAATGAACAAGACAGTTTGGCACTTGGGAGCGGGCAATTTGAGTTCACTGAAATAAAGATTAAAAATCACATCCCCCAGAGACAGGCCTCTTAATAAGATGCTCAAGGAGCTTAATGGATTGTTAGTTGGCAGTGAGTTGGTGTCCCAATCCTCCTCTGCAGTAGTGAAGGGGTGTTACAGCGTCAGAGGCACGAGGAGGTAAGCAAGGTCTCGCTTCATCTCACATTAAAATATCCCAAAGCATTATTTTAAAGAAGAGCTGGGGAGGTCACTCTGGTGTCCTCTCCAATATTTATCCTTCAACTAACATCACTATCAGCAAATTATCTGCCTATTATTCCACTGCTGTTTGTGGAATATCGCTGTGTGCAGAATGGCTGTCACCTTTCCTACGTTACCACACTTCAATAGTACTTCATTGACTCTGAAGCGATTTGGGTTGCCTTGAGGTTGTGAAAAGGCACTATAGAAATGCACATTTGACAAAACTTTGACAAAGTCATCGGACTCGAAACGTTGGCTCTTTTCTCTCCTTACAGATGTTGCTAGACCTGCTGAGATTTTCCAGCATTTTCTCTTGTTCGTGAAAGAAATGCACATTAGAACTTAGAACATAGAACAGTACAGCACAGAACAGGCCCTTCGGCCCTCGATGTTGTGCCGAGCAATGATCACCCTACTCAAACCCACGTATCCACCCTATACCCGTAACCCAACAACCCCCCCCTTAACCTTACTTTTTTTTAGGACACTACGGGCAATTTAGCATGGCCAATCCACCTAACCCGCACATCTTTGGACTGTGGGAGGAAACCGGAGCACCCAGAGGAAACTCACGCACACACGGGGAGGACGTGCAGACTCCGCACAGACAGTGACCCAGCCGGGAACCGAACCTGGGACCCTGGAGCTGTGAAGCATTTATGCTAACCACCATGCTACCATCATCATGTCACCCACACGCAGTCATACCACTATGATGCAGCTCGACCTTGGTGTGGGACTCGAGTCAGAGTGTCACTTCTGCGTCACCAAGTACCCAAAAACAGACAATCATAGCTGATAAAAATTTCCCTTATTATCAACTTGAAACCCAAACCACTTCCTTGCAGCTGCGTTAAGCATCTGGCAGTTGTCATGATATGCAAACATGCAAACAATGAACACTCGGAATAGGACACAACCAATGGGCAGTCAGGATACTCAGAGGTGGCATCACCACGAGGGGGCCATGACATAAACACTATAAAAGGGATGAGGCACTCACACCCTGCCTCTTTCCACAGACAGACATCTAGAGAGTTAGACAGGGTTGATCAGCAGCATCACACTCCAGCACGTGGCTTAGAGCAAGCTGGTATAGTTAGACTGAGTTACTACAGTTAGATTAGCAGAGAGTCTAACTCATTTGAGAACTGTGTTAATAGTTCAATAAACACGTTGAACTCATTTCAGTCTGGAGCATCCTTTAATTAAGACTGCATCAAGTAGCAGCCTGTGTTATTCGAAGCAGCAGAACACAACAGCAGTTTCCAATTGGTTACTTCATGCATGGAGACAGTTTCCCCCGCACACACAAATCACTGGTGTAAATCGCGGGCTGAGGCGTCTTCAGAAGGAATCAGCAGCCCCATATGGAGTGCTGAGTGTGTGTTGCCCCACGCGTACCACAGTGGAACCATTGGAGACAGGGTAATCTCGAACCTGGTGCATCGATTCAGGGGAAAATCCCCTGGAACGTTTCTGGACATTCTCTGGTAAGATTTCTTTGTGTTTGACGCCTATGTGGCTTTGGGGTGCTTTCATTGGCCCATTTATTTATCGAAACAGAAAATACTGCAGATGTTGCAAGAATGACATAAAAACAGAAAATGCTGGACATATTCGGCAGGTCCGGCTGCATCTGTGCAGATTCCTTCAACAGACCTGTTGAGTATATCCACCAATGTTTTTATTTCCGTTTATTTATATTTTCAGGTTTTGTAAAAGATTAAAAAAAGATTTTGTAAAAGATTACTGCCTTTATTTTTTATTCAGCTATGCAGCTGGATGTTTGGGATTGCGAATACTTTTATGGTTGAAGAGGATTAGGCAATGGGGACTAGATAATGATGTAGCTTTTGCAAGGGACCATCATAGACAACCTATTTGGGGGTAGGTTGGGGCGAGATATGGAACTGGGGAGGGGGTGGGGGCAGGTGGGCCTCGGGCAAATGCCGATATTTGTGTGGTGTGGGAGAGATGCTAGGTGTTGTGGGCGATACCAGATTAGAGGCGTGTGGCAAAATTGGGGGGTGTGGGGCAGATGGAGCGTGGAGGGATGTGGGGAGATGCAGAAGTGGGGAAATGGGTTTTAGGGAGGGGGTTTTAGGGAGATTATGGAGAGCTAGGATTGGAGGGAAAGTGAGGGTGATATTTAGTGAGAGAGTGACACTGAGTGGGGTCGAAGCAGAAGGTTTCGGCCACTGCTAACGGAGTTGGGGGGGTCAATATACATGAGGTTGGGCTGGGGTGTAGTGAAGGCTGGATAGGAGGCAGAAACCTTCTTACAATTGGGGCTTGCACTGCTGCCTCACAGCACCAGGAATCCGGGGATCAATTCCGGCCATGGGTGACTCTGGAGTTTGCATATTATCCCCATGTCTGCGTGGGTTTCTTCTAGGTGCTCCGGTTTCTTCCCACAGTCCAAAGATGTGTGGGTTAGGTGGATTATGTTTGCTAAATTGTCTCTTACTGTCCAAAGATTAGGTGGGGTTGCAGGGTTACGGGGATGGGGCAGGGGGGTGGGCCTAGGTAGAGTGCTCTTTCGGAGGGTTGGTGCAGACTTGATGGGCTGAATGGCCTCCTTCTGCACTGTCGGGAATCTGTGGGCACAATCAGCCATTATCCTGGTTCTCTTTGGTCCAAGGAACGCAACCGTGAAAGAATCTGATGGCCAGCTGGTTTTATCATGCACCGTCAGATCTGGCTGGCCCACATCAAACATTACCGGGTCCTGCTTTGTCTGCACAATCTGTTCACCATTCCAAAATCATTCCAGAATGCAGAGGTAACCATTGGTTTGTTGTCTCTACTGCAAACCAGCTTCTTAAACTCCTTTTCCCTGTCTCCTCCAAATGTCATGGAATCCTTTACCACTGAAATCAAGATCATCGCTTAGCCCATTGGGTCAAACCTCGTCTAAAGCTCTCCTTGCCCTGAACATCAGGGACATATCCAAGTACTCTTAAAACGATGATGAGGTTTCTGCTCCTACCACATTGACAGACAAGAAAACTATTCAACGGGGTGCAACTCTCCAAGCACGGGAAGAAAATGATGAAAGGAGGCCAGAAACCATCAAGGACACACCTGTTGCCACGAGAGAGTATTGGGAATACAGAGGTGAAAGGATTGGCCATGATGGCATAATGTACAAAGGAAGTTGAAATATTAAGGAGATGTGCAAGCCATCAAGGAATCAAGTCCAGTCTGAGAGACAATGGCCCTCAGTTCACAAATGAGGAATTCAGGCACTTCATGAATGAATCAAAAATTGAGCAGTGCCCATCATCTCCTCATATTCCCCAGTCAAATGGAAAAACTGAGTGATGAACCATCAATCGAACGTGAGACGAGTTGCTGTACAAAGGTTAGGCTATAATAAGCTAGAAGTTAGCCCTGCGGTCGACTACAGTAAATGGACGACCGCTGGGCATTCTGGGTATTTATACCTCGCTCTGGAGGCGGGGTTAACTCAGCCTCTCGACCAATCGGGGAGCCGTCACATGACTGGTCTCAACCAATCGGTTGAGAGGCACATGACCGACCAGGGCCAATGGTAAGCCAGTGTTCTGCACCAATGGCAGACAGCTATGCAAGTCATACCACCACACTGAGGTGTGGTGAAAATTGCCAAAGGATCATCACAAAATTGATTTGATCCAGCACGTACGTGTACAAGGCAATGCTAGAGTGGAGAAACACACACTGCGGACACTGAATGTAGTTTAGTTCAAGGACTAATATCAGGCAGCATCCAAACTACTCTTCCAATGGCTAAACCACTACTGAAGTGGAAAGTAGTAAGAGGACAGAGTGGCATGATCACTGTGAAATGACAGAAAGACAAATTTCACCATGGTAATGCTGCTAAATCATTGCTGGAATTCAGAGATGGCGATTAAGCTGATCCTCCACAGCAGACAGCTGAAGAGGCAGAGTTAAACTCACCAATGAGAAGGAACTCAAGTCCCAGAGGTCAGCTATTTCCCAACAATTACAAAAAAAATGCAACAGGTCAGCAGCAACAATGACCACACTCGCCCAAAACGACTGAAGTGCATTCCATGATCTGACTGGTAATCGTGGGTGTCTAATTCCTAACAGTCTGAATAATGGTAAAAATATTTTATGTTTCAAAACTTGGAAGTTTTAAGTCTCGTCACTCATTAGTGTCCTTTATATCTTTCTCATTCATCAAGCTCTGTGCTTCATTTTTTGCATTTGTGTACGCATTTTCCTTTAGTTATAAGGAGTAGGTTTCTCCGTTCATTCATGGTGGTTTAATTCTCTGCTCCCGCTGCAGTGAATGGGAGATTCGGTTGAGTGTCAAATTCTCCGTCCTCGCTGGAGGCTGTAGCTGGGCAGTTTCACAGTCATGTTGCATTTTCTCTTGTTAGTGATCCATGATTTGTTTTTGTAAGTGGAACTCCGACCCTTTAGGGGTATAAACTGGTTCTGTATCACGTTCAGTTACTATTTTGAACACCGTTTCATTGTCATTTTACCCATTAACAGACTTATCCAGTTTACTGTTGACAGTCTCAGTTTCATCCCATTGAAATCAACCATACATAAGCTCAGGAAGCGGAACACCACCCAGGACAAAGCATCAATATCCCATCCTTGGAATGTGCACCCTGCCCAAGCCCACACATCCACCCTATCCCCATAACCCCACCCAACATTTTTGGACACTAAGGGTAATTTAGCAAGGCCAATCCACCTAGCCTGCACATCTTTGGACTGTGGGAGGAAACCGGAGTACCTGGAGGAAACCCACACAGACATGGGGGAGAACGTGCAGACGCCGCACAGACAGTGACCCAAGCCAGGAATCAAATCTGGGACCCTGGAGCTGTGAAGCAACTGTGCTAACCACTGTGCTACCCTGCTGCCCACAAATGGGCCGGGTGGCCTCCTTCTGCACTGCGGGGATTCTATGTTTCCAGCACCGTATTACTAACTTTATCATAAAGAAAACAGCTTACAATTACCAATTAAACAATGCTTAACAATAACAATAACTAACTCCTAACTTCTATCTTTTATCTCCACTTAAGAAAAACCTATCTGAGGTCAAAACCCACTTTCAAATACTGTTAGACACCCCAGGAATACTTGCTGTAAAGAGATATCTTGGATAAACCACTTTGAGAAAGGGAGGTACCTCAGGAACTAGCTGCAGATTCTTGCATGTGTCAACTACTGTTTAAACTATCAGCCTTCGATAAATTGTTCTTGTCCTGTTCACAGGCAAAACCTTTTGAACTAAACTGCTTTGTGAAAAGCTGCTGTTCTTTCCACAGTCAAATATTTAACTGAACTGTTTTGAGAGAAACTGCTCTTGTTCACAGATAGATTAAAATTCACGGTTTTCAGAGAAGCTGGAATATCCCAATCTGAAACTGAACAAAACCCATAACTGAAACTCAACACCTGACGGCTACAACCCCTGACTCCTCCCATTAACTGCATCATCTTATTAAGGCCAAGCCCAATGTCTCTAATTATCTACTCCCCAGGGAACCTTCTGCATATAAACAAAATTCCATTCGCCAAACTTTTATAATGTTTTAATTGTCCCTTTTGTAGCCACAAAGCCTAGCTGCCTTTCAAAGCAGGAATTTTAAAAACCTTACTGCAGCAGCCAGTTACAGACTTTAATCCGGTCTTTTAACCCTTACTTCACCAAATACATATAATATATATATATCTGACAACCCTACGTTCTTCACAACATAGCTCAGGTAACCATCCAGTGTAATAATCCAGTGATTGCTACCTTTGAGGCTCTGCTTCTTAGTTTGGTGCTTGGCTCCTCAAACTGGCCGTCTGGAAACTCCTTCCTTGTCCTGCTGATATCATTGGTAACTACATGTACCATGCTAACTGGATCTTCCCCCTCCCACTGTAAGTTCTCTCCAGCCTGAGTGATAGAGGTACAGTGACTCAAAGCTGGCAACCAGGGGACGGAAACGGTGCCAGATTTCGGATCTATTTGGTGTTCGGGTCGGGTCAGTTCAGACATGCCACTTGCTGAGGGCAAGTGAGTATTTCAAATAAGGATTGCAATGGGCAGTTTTGAAGGAAACAGAGACAATGCTGGAAGATGAGCCAAGGAATAATTTTGAGCTGCTTCTGATCTCTGTGATACTTTGCCAGAAGCAGAAGCTCCGTTTAGTAATTAAGAGCCCTGTTACTTGAAGTGTTGGTAGTGGGGTGAGCATGGTAGCACAGTGGTTAGCACTGTTGCTTCACAGCGCCAATGCCCCAAGTTCGTTTCTGGCTTGGGTCAGTGTCTGTGCGGAGTCTGCACGTTCTCCCCGTGTCTGCGTGGGTTTCCTCCGGGTGGTCCGGTTTCCTCTCACAAGTCCAGAAACTCATGCTTGTTAGGTAATTTGGTCATTCAGGCTGCATTACAGTCTGGTACAGCAACTGCTCAGCCCAAGATCGCAAGAAACTGAAGAGTGTGGTGAACTCAGTCCAACGCATTACACAAGCTTGCCATCCTCCCATTTGTAGTGATCTGCATATCTGTATATATACAAGGGGTTAATGTATAGATGTAACAATCAAGTAATCACTAGAGGGCAGCACTAGAGACAGGTATAAATAGACAGATGGAAGCCAAGATCCACCTCTTCATAAGGACAGTGACTCGTGAACACAAGCAGAGAGAGATAGCTCAACACAGGTGTAGATAATCATAAGTATTTCTTATTTAATCTTGTTCATGTAACATCTAGTTTAAGCATTGGAGAGAGAACAAACTTGCAGTTAATTCATCAATATTACTCAATAAAGTATTTGCTCTAATTGGAAGACTACGAGTGTTAATCAACATCGAGTTAAAGATCATTTTGGAAGAAGCAAATGAGTAATTTATATTACACAAAGTAATACAACATGAATTTGAGAAATCGTATTATAATACCATTGATTCTGTCTACACCTCCCGCTGCCTCAGGAAGGCAGACAGCATTGTCAGAGACCCCTCACACCCAGGCTTTGCCTTCTTTCAGACCCTTCCATCAGGGCAGAAGGTACAGAAGTCCAAAGACCCGCACATCCACTACTCACAACGCCCTATGCTGCTCTTGTTTGGCCCTTGTTCCGCACTGTAACCAATCTCTATTTGATGATGTACCATTGTCAATGTAGTCTGTCGATTATTCTTTTGTCTACTATCTACGTACTGTATACATTCCCTTTGTCTTTGCCGCAGAAAAATAATTTTCACTGTACTTCAGTACATGTGACAATGAATGTCAATCAATCAATCAATTCTATATTCTCCCTCTGTGTACTTCAACAGGCGCCAGAGTGTTGCGGCTAGGGGCTTTTCACAGTAACGTCATTGCAGTATTAATGCGTGCTGACTTGTGACAATAATAAAGAATATTATTATTATTAAAAGCATCAAGGAAAGGAATTTCCCAGCCCCACAGTTAGTTCAAATATGTTGGTGAGGAGGGAAAGTCCGCACATCACCAGTTTCAGATAGCTGATTTTGAGGCAATGGGTTTCTGTGTTGAGATTTAACTGAAAGGTTTCCTACACTGAATGACAGTGAATTTACACCACAACAGGACATTTAGCCCAATTGACCCAATCCACAGTTTGCATCACACAAGCCTCCTACCACCCTATTCCATCTCACTCTATCAATGTACTCCCTTCTCCCTTGTATGTTTCCCCAGTTCCCTTTGTTCACTCTTAACCATTGGGAAATACATTTCCTGCCCCATTCCAACTCCCAACACCATCTCCCCCTAAAGGTTAGCTGAGTTTTGAAATTCTTTCATGGGATGTCGGCATTGCTGGCAGGGTCAATATTCGTTGCCCATCCCAAATTGCCCTTCAACTGAAATGGGCTGTTCAGTCATTTCAGCGGGCCGCTGAGAGTCAACCGCATTGCTGTGGGATCTGGAGTCTTTACTTAAAGTATATGGGATTGGGGGTAATATGTTGGCATGGATTGAGAATTCAATACTAGACAATCGCAGTAGGTTTGACAACATTCGTGGAGAGAGAAGGAAGCTAATGTTTTGAATCTGGATGACTCTGTCAAAGCTGGAGAGGATTGGAAATATGTTAAATTTATACTGTTGTTGAGGGGGGGCATGGGGGTGGGGGGGCTGGATAGAGGGGCAGTGATAAGTGAAGATTGATAAAGATGCTGTGGACAGAAAGACAGAAGGATTGGGTGATCAAGGCTAAGAGGGATGCTGATAGTGGCACAAAGAGATTAGAATGTGTTCCTGGCTGAACAGAGGTGAGCAGCATGTCGAAGGGCAACTGGGACCAGGGAACAGCTGGCACAAGTGGGTCCAGCTGGGTCCCAGCCTGATGCTGAGTCTCTGGTACAGGGTTACCCGGAGCTGATAGACATGTTAGGGTGGGGACAGGACATTCAGCGACACTCCAGCAAGTCCATAGCTGATTGGAGGAGTGCCAGAGACTACGGGCGCAGGAGGTGTCGTGGCAATGGGTGGCACCAAGGGTGGCGACCCCAGTGGACTGCTTGGTGCACGACGTCAGCACCATGAGTGAAGGTGTCCAAGGCTTGGTGCAGTCGGTGACGGCCATGGCTGAGGGCCTTGGCTGAATATCCGACTCGCTGTGGGATGTTACCCACTACCAGGCTTTCCTTGATGAGGTGTTGTGGGAGATGGGGCAATGGTGAGGGAAAAACAGAGCCGTGGAAGAAATTAAGGTAAAGTGATAGAAATAAAAATGGGGTGAAGGTGGTGGAGAGAGTTCACAGTCCGAAGTTGTTGAACTCAATGTTAAGTCCAGAAGGCTGTAACATGCCTGATCAGAAGTTGAGGTGCTGTTCCTCGAGGTTGCACTGGGCATCACTGGAACATTAAAGCAGGCCAAGGATGGTCACGTGGACATGAGAGAAGGACAGGGAGTTGAAATGGCAAGTGACAGGAAGGTCTGGGTCCTTCTTGCGGACAGATCAAAAGGGTTCTGCAAAGTGGTCACCCAGTCTGTGTTTAGCCTCTCCAAAGTAGAGTATGGAGTATAAAGTAGAATATAGAGACCCCGCATGGGGTCTACCCGCAGCGCGGTAGCACAGGCGTTAGCACAGTTGCTTCACAACTCCAGTGTGCCAGGTTTAATTCCCGGCTTGGGTCACTGTCTGTGCGGAGTCTGCACTTTCTCCCCGTGTCTGTGTGGGTTTCCTCCAGGTGCTCCGGTTTGCTCCCACAGTCCAAAGATGTGCAGGTTAAGTGGATTGGCCATGATAAATTGTCCTTAGTGTCCAAAAAAGGTTAGCTGGGTTCGGGGGATAGAGTGGAGGTGTGGGCTTAAGTAGGGTGTTCTTTCCAAGAGCCGGTGCAGACTCAATGGGCCAAATGGCCTTCTTCTACACTGTAAATTCTATGATTCTACAATTCTATGATCAGCCATGATTATTTTGAATGTGGAGCATGCTCAAAGGGCCAAATGGCCTGCTCATCCTCCTATTTTCTATGTTTCTATGGAATCACATGTAAGACAGAGTAGATAAGGATGGCAGATTTTCTTAGTGATCAGACAGGTTTTTGCAGTAATCAGTGACAGCTTTTTATGGTCACCATTACTGAATACATAGCATAGAATTAAAGATTTTATTAATTTCATTTCAGTTCCACCAGTTCAATGGTGGGATGTGAACCCACGTATCTCCGAGCATTTGTCTGGCCTCTGGAGTCCAGTAACATTACCACTATGTCACCATCTTCCTTGTTCCTCAGATATAGATTCATGATAGCTCACCTGAATGCCTCTTCTTCAGACGTGATGGCGGTAACTGCTGAGGTAAGTGTCCATGGTGAGACTGACCCCTGCCTTCACCTGTAACCCCAGTCATGATCTGACTAACTTGCGGAACAAGCTCGATGGGCTGAATGGCCTCCTCTTGTTCCTAACAGAGCCTCCTGGTCAGTGTGGCCCAGTGCCACATTGGTCAGTGCAGTCTTTCAGTACTCTTGGTTCAGTCGTATTGTCTTTTTTTTTGTGTCCCTTCCTATTTTGTGCATAAACGTAAAGCCTGACGATTCTGTCACATTTTCTCAAATTGCTCTCATGCATTATGGTGAATCCAGTCTTTAATGTATAGCAAGCACTGCTATTTGCAGTATGCTCCCGCTGAGTGTGTGTTTTTGTGTAAAGCATACAGCAAGAAGACTGTGAAGTAGTGTTGAGATTAACATCACAAAGACTCATATTGTTCTTCCTGTGAGATTGTGTAATAACCTGATTTCCTGCCAGCACAGCAAGCTGCCGGGCACAAACGTAAAAAAACAACACAGCAGTTAGAGGTAATGTTAGATTAAACTAAAATAATGATGCTTCAAAAGTACATCATTGGCTGTCAAGCAAACTTCTTTCTGGACTATGCAATGATGAGGGGTTGGGGGAGGGGGATGCGGGAGTTGGGGGGGGGGGAAGGGGAAGAGGGGATGACGAGGAGGAAGAAGGGATGGGGAGTGGGCAAAAAAGAGGTCCTCTTTCAGCACCCCCACACTCTGGTCCAGCAGGGTGGCACTGCCCTCACCTGGTTTCATTCTTATCTATCTAACCGAATCCACAGTATCATTTTGGCCATTTGGCCCTTTGAGCCTACTTTACCATTCAATAAGATCATGGCTGATCTGGTTCTGGTCTCGACTGCACTTTCCTGTCTGCTCCCCGCCCTCCCGCCGGAACCCTTCACTATTGAAAATCTGCCATACCTGGCCTTGAATAAATTTAGTGATCGACCCTCCACTGCTCTCTGGGCAGGAGAGCAGACTAACCATCCTTTGGGAGAAAACGTTTCTCTTCATCTCTGTCTTTAAAGGGAGACCTCTTATTTTTAAACAGTGTCCCCTCGTTCTAGTCTCCTCCACAAGGGGAAATATTGGCCAGACTTTTCCGGCCTTCCTCACAGGCGAACCCCTGCTGCAGGTTTCCCGATGGCGGGAAGCGGGGGAAAAGAACGGGAAATCCCGTTGACTGATCCTGCCGCTGACCAATGAGGGACACTTCCATCTGCGTGAAATATGCCGCGGGCTGTGTGGAAAATCTTGCTCATCCTCTGGGTGTCCACCCAGCTCTCATTCTTCTAAACTCCAATGGGATTTGGACAAACCTATTCAACCTCTTGTCATAAAATAAGGCCTTAATCCCAGGAATAAGTCCAATGAACCGTCTCTGAACTGCTTCTAAAGTAATTATATATATTATTTTAAATACAGAGACCAAAACCACACAAAGCAATCCAGATGTGACCCTGTGGAGGTCCTGTACAGCTGCAGTAAAACATCCCCACTTTTATATGCTTTTCCTCTTTCAATAAGCACCAACATTCAATTTGTCTTCTTAACCACTTGCTGCATCTGCAGACTACCAGGGCACCCAGATCCCTCTGTACCTCAGAGTTCTGCAATCTTTCTCCAGATAAATAGTGTTCTGTTTTTCTATTCGTCCTGCCAAAGTGGACAAGTTCACCTTCACCCATATTATTCTGTCTGCCAAATTTCCCCCCATTTACATTGGCTTCTCTTCTTGATCCCACACTGTTCACTTGGCTCCCCCTTGGCGCCATCATCCAAAGTTGGCATTCATTGTCACATGGTGTGCCAACAACACCCAGCTCTACCTCTCCAGACTCCTGCGCTGTTGCTAACTTATCAAACTGCTTATCCAACATTCTGCACTGGATGAGCATAAATTCCGTCCAATTAAATATTTTGAAGACTAATGGCTCCCCTCCAAACTCTGTTTACTATCTGCTGACTCAATCAGCTGGCTATAGGCATGTAAACAGAAAAAGATGAATAAAAACTAAAGTAGGCCTCGTCCAGTCAGACTATGAATTACCCTGTGAATTCCTATCAGGGAACAAAGAAATGGCTCAGGAACTAAATTCGTACTTTGCTTATGTCTTCACAAAGGAAGATGTGAATAATGTACCGGGAGTTCTGAGAAGCACAAGTTTTAGTGTGGAAATGAAGGAAACTAGTATTAGGTCAAAAGGCGGCCAAATCTCCAGAGCCTGATAATCTTCATCCCAGAGTACTTAAGGAAGTGGCCCGAGAAATAATAATAATAATAGATCCATTAGTGGTCATTTTCATAACTCTTTAGACTCTGGAATGGTTCCTACATATTGGAGGTAGCGAATATTACTCCGTTATTCAAAAAGGGCGATAGAGAGTGAGCTAATGTTGGTAGCAGGGAAGTTGCTAGAGTCAATTATCAAGCATTACATAGCGCAGTACTTGGAAAGAAGTGCTATAACCAGCAGGGGCTAGTTTAGCACTGGGCTAAATCGCTGGCTTTTAAAGCAGACCAAGGCAGGTCAGCAGCACAGTTCAATTCCAGTTCCAGCCTCCCCGAACAGGCGCCAGAATGTGACGACTAGGGGCTTTTCACAGTAACTTCATTTGAAGCCTACTCGTGACAATAAGCGATTTTCATTTCATTTAATTTTCATTTCATAATCAGACAAAGTCAGCATGGAGTCATTCGGTGGTGGTGCGCGATGTAGTTGTCGTCACTTGGTGTACACCTATCCATTTACAGTGCGTATCTACTTCTCAGTAGGTGCATAGCCCCCTGAAAAGTCTGTAGAAAGATTTGGTTTAATTTGGGTTACTACACACTCCTCCCACACCCCAACAGGTCTCCTGCACCTTGGCTGGGGTATTTAGCAAACCTAGGAACAGTGGAGTTAGCCCCATCCCCTCATCTGGGTAGATCGTATTTCGGTGAGGCCACAGAGATTGTGATGTTTCAGATCCCTGGACCTCCTGTAGGGTTATAACACCTGCCCTTTTTCAATCTCTATAACAGTGTCTGACTTTGCTCCTGTCTCAGCTCTTACTCTGGCTCCTGACCAAGCAACATTTTGATTTTAAAATCATCAACTTTATTTTCAAATCCCATCATGGCACCATCTCCTCCACCCCTACAACTCTCTGTGATATTCGTGCCCCTTAATTGCTATACCATTGATGGCTGTTGCCTGGGCCCTAAGCTCTGGAACTCGCCGTCTCTCGAGGTTAGTTTCCTTCTTTAAGACACCTTAAAACCTAACTCTTTGACCAACCTTTTTGCTCACCTGTCCTGATATCTCCTTATGTCATTCAGTAAGGGGGATGTGGAGCCAGTCTTTTCTTAACATGGGGTTTATTCAGAAAACACTGGCACAGACTCCCTTTCCCTCCCCACTCAGATGGAAACCACTTCTTTAATATACTTTAGGATAATGCCCTGAGATGTCCTCAGTTAGTAACAACGGCTCGGTTACAACGGAAGCATGAAGTTAATTCATTTTGACAGGACTCCTACATTCACACTATGAAGCAGCGTGGGGTGTGTTAATACATTAAAGGTGCTATATAAATGTAATTTGTTGTTTTTTAGTGCACGTTAAAGATGCTGGAAATGTTTTCAATGGGCAGGGAATTCTTATATTCTCCTAGGCAACATTCCTTCTTTAATCATTGCCAGATGGAGTCATTCATCCAAACGTTATGTACTGAATTTGTTTCCTTTCCATACCCTGCCCGCTAAATGTCATACATTCTATGAGAAACATTACTAAGATGTAATTATTTCTCTTATGGTGGAGCAAGTTGACCCTGATCTTTCCCATTAAGGAGGTTGGCAAACAGCCGAGTCCCTTAGCAGAGGAGCAGCTGGGAGAAAAGTGTCCTGTGTAACGCTCGCATTTTGCTCCCCTCTGGAGAGGTGCCCTGGTCTCTCTGTTCAATGTTCATCCACACCAAGACTGCTAATATGCAGACTTGGTGCTGGGAGGAATATTAAAGCCCACACTGCTCTGTTCCTGTCCTAAATGCCGTTTTAGACAATGCTTTGCTCCCAGAATCTGCCAGGATCGAGAGAAAAAAACACCTAGTGATGTACTCCGGCCATGTGTGTGCTTAGTGCATAGAAATTGAGAGTGTTGAGTCACCTGAGACTCTCTGGGAAAGTGCTGAGACTCACCTGGTTGGTAATGGTTGTCAAGGAAATGTTTGCTGAAGGTCAACAGAATTTTGCTTCACTGCATAAGGAATGGAAATTAATAACATTCAGTGAGTCCTCTCCCAGAAACTCAGGTTAGAACGTGATTAAATAACCAAGAGGGTTAGAGAGAGGTGGGTGGGAAGCAGGGGAGAGAGGTGGGGATGGGAGGGGAGGGAATGAGATGGGAGGGGATAGAGGGGTTGGGCCAGAAGGGCAGAGAGGGAGGGGAGGGAGAGAGGAGAGTGGAGCGAGGGAGGAGAAGAAATGAGTGGAGAGAGGGGAGGGGAAGGAAGGGAAGGGGAGAGTGGAAGCGAGGAAGAGAGTGAGAGGGAGGGAAGAGCAAAAGAGGAGTGAGGGAGGGAGGGAGAGAGCGCAGTGGGTTCAAAATGGTTCTGGAGAGAGGAGTTGGGAAGGAGGGAGAGGTATGGGGAGATACAGAGAAGGGGGTGGAGAGAGGGAGAAAAAGTGAGAAAGAGGAGTGGATGAGGGAAAGGGAGAGAGAATGACTGGAGAAGAGGGAGGGAGAGTGTTAAATTGGTAGCGGATGAGAGACCACAGGGTGTGGTCAGCACTGACTGCGACCATTTATTGCCCATCCCTAAATGCTCCTGAGAATGTGGTGTTGAGTTGCCTTCTTGAACCACTGAAGTGAGGAAACCAGTATTGGTAAAGAGATGGTTTGGGGAAATTAATGGGATTAAAGGTGGGCAAATCTCCAGGGCCTGATAATCTTCATCCCAGAGTGCTTAAGGAAGTGGCCCTAGAAATAGTAGATGCATTGGTGATTTCTTTCCAAAATTCTTTGGAGTCTGGAATGGTTCCTACAGATTGGAGGGTAGCGAATGTAACACCATTATTCAAAAATGGAGGTAGAGAGAAAACAGGGAACTAGAGACCAGTGAGCCTTAAGATCGGTAGTAGGGAAGTTGTTGGAGTCAATTATCAAGGATTTCCTAGCATAGCATTTGAAAAACAGTGGTATAATCAGACAAAGTCAGCATGGATTTATGAAAAGAAAATCATGTTTGACATATCTACTAAAATTCTTTGACGGTGTAACGACTAGAGTTGACCAGGGAAAACCGGTGGATGTGGTTTATTTAGACTTTCAGAAGGCTTTTGACAAGGTCTCACACTGCAGATTAATATGTAAAGTTAGAGCGCATGGATTATGGTAGTGTCTTGAGATGGATAGAAAGCTGGTTAGCAGACAGGAAGCAAAAAGTTGGAATGAATGGTTCTTTTTCTGCTTGGCAGACAGTGACCAGTGGGGTATTGCAGGGATCTGTGCTAGGATGCCAACTGTTCACATTATATGTGAATGATTTGGGAAGGGGAGGGAACTTAATGTATTCTCTCCAAATTTGGAGATGATACAAAGTTGGGTGGGAGGGTGAGCTGTGAGGAGGATGCAAAGATGCCTCAGTGGGATTTGGACAGACTGAGTGAGTGCGTTTATGCATGGCAGATGCAGTGTACTGTGGGTAAAGTGAGGTTATCCACTTCAGTAGCAAAAATAGGAAGGCAGATTATTATTTGAATGGGCCTAAATTGAGAGTTGTATACTAAATGAGACCTTGGCGTCCTTGCGCATCAGTCGCTGACAGTAAGCATGCAGTACAACAGGCAGTAGAGAAGCAAATGGTATGTTGGCCTTCATAGCCAGAGGATTTGAGTACAGGAATATGGATGTTTCACTGCAATTATATAGGGCATTGGTAAGGTCACACCTGGAGCATTGTGAGCAGTTTTGGTGTCCTTATCTGAGGAAGGATATTCTTGCTATGGAGGGAGTGCAGCGAAGGTTTCCCAGGCTGATTCCTGGGATGGTGGGACTATCGAATGAGGAGAGACTAAATCGGTTAGGATTATATTCATCGGAGTTTAGAAGAGTGAGAGGGGATCTCATAGAAGCTAATAAAATTCTAACAGGATCAGACGGGGTAGGTTCAGAAAGAATGTTCCCGATATTGGGGGAGTCCAGAACTAGGGGTCATAGTTTGGGATAGGGTAAACGTTTTAGGACTGATATCAGGAGAAATTTCTTCACCCAGAGAGTGGTGACTCTGTGGAATTCGCTGCCACAGAAAGCAGTTATGGTCAAAAAATTGTGTCATTTCAGGAAGGAATTAGATACAACTTTTGGGGCTAAAGGGATATGGGGGGGGGGGGGGGGGGAGGGCGGGATCAAGGTATTGAACTTGATGATCAGCCATGATAATGAATGGTGGAACAGGCTCAAATAGCCTCCTCTGTCTATTTTCTATGTTTCTATTTAAATCCATGAGCTGTAGGTACATCCTCAGTGTTGTTAGGGAGGGAGTTCAAGGATTTTGACCCAGTGACAGTGGAGAAATGGTGATATGCTAATTTAGGATGTTGAGTGACTTGGAGGGGAACTTCCAGGTGGTGGTGTTCCATGTATCTATTGTCCTTGTCCATCTAGAGGGTAGTGGTCGTGGTTTTGGAGAATGCTGACTCAAGAGCCTTGGGGAGTTCCTGCAATGCATCTTGTAGATGTACACATGGCTGCTACTGTGCTCCAGTGGTAGAGTGGATATTTGAGGTAGTCGATAGGTTGTCACTCAGGTGGGCTGCTTTGTCTTTTGTCAAGCTCAGGTAAGTGTAGAGTATTCCATCGCACTCTGACTTGAGCCTGGTAGATGGTGGGCAGGCTTTGTGAAGTCAAGAGGTTGGTTACTCACTGCAGACCTGCTAACCTCTGGCCTGCAGTGTTTATATGGCTAGTCCATTTCAGTTTCTGGTCAGTGGTAACCCTTTGGATATTGATCAGCAGGGATTCAGCGATGGTAATGCCATTGAATGTTAGGGGGAGGGGTGAAGGAAAGAGACAAGAGGGAGGGAGTTGGGAGAGATAGAGGGCGAGATACGAAAAGAGAGAGAGAAGAGCATTCAGAAGTGGTGAGTGAGATTGGGAGAAGAGAAACAGCAAATTGTGGGAGCAAGAGAAAGAGATGGGCGAGTGCTGGGGGGAGTGAGCGAGGTTGGGAGGAGAGAGCGAAAAGAAAGAACTGATCATGTCTGAGTTTAGATTAAGATAATTCCTGAAATGGGGTCTTCTGGTGGCAACATGTCGGGACGAGTTGCACATGAGGTGGCTCTCACCAGAGAACGGTATTAAAGCCCTTTTCGTTCAATATTTGTCGGAAATTTGGGCTGAAGTTTGTTCGTATTTGATGGGTTAAGTATCCTACATCAAGGGGATGACCAAAAGGTACAGCACCAGAGAGCAGAAAAAGAAGGAATTTCTGATAAACTTGGAAGCTTCGAGAGCCCAGTCTGGAAACAAAATGGCGGCGGCTTCTGTGATATCATCATCCACTCCGCTAATTGCTGAGATGCTTCCACGCGCCTTAGCAGTAGAGCTTCAGAAATTATGTCGGGAGGTCTCGGAGGACCATGAGAAAACGATTGGGGCGGCCATATCCTCGATTCGAGTGGACTTGGCTGAGGTGTATAAGGTGGTGAAGGTGCAGGGCGTGGAGCTGAAAGAGGTGGGGGTGGCTCGATCTCGGCAGAGTGATCAGATCACTTCCTTGGGACTGGAGATGGCACGGGTGGTGGCTGATAACAGAATATTAAGGGACAAGGTGGGTGACTTGCACAATCGGTCCAGAAGACAGAATTTGAGGATGATTTGGTTGTCGGAGGGTCTGGAGGGCCCAAGCCCGTCATGTCACAGTTGTTTTGGAAGATGGTGGGGGAGCGGAAATCTCGCCCCTTCCCGAGTTGGATCGAGCGTGCAAAGGAGGTTTACGTTGGGCCAAGGCTCACCACGATTGCAGACGGAAGGGCCATGTGGTGAGAATGCATCAAGATGTTGGTGACATGTTGTTATTGGCAGATAAGAGTAAGAAGTTTAACAACACCAGGTTAAAGTCCAACAAGTTTGTTTCGAATCACTCGCTTTCGGAGCACTGCTCCTCATTCACCTGAGGAAGGAGCTGTGCTCCTAAAGCTAGTGATTCGAAACAAACCTGTTGGACTTTAACCTGGTGTTGTTAAACTTCTTACTGTGCCCACCTCAGTCCAACGCCGGCATCTCCACATCAGAGCAGATAAGAGGTTCTGTGAGAAGGTTTCCTCCAACATAGAGGAGTACCTGGGGTTTAACAGAAGTGAAGAGATTTTTCCTTCCACGTTCTGGGAGGCTGTGAAGGTGGTGATTAGAGGAGAGATTATTTCTGACAAGGCACACAAGGGGATGAGAGAAAGGGTGGAGAGGCAGTGGTTGGTGGATGCCATCCTGGAGATGGATCACTAATATTAGGTTAGTCAGACACCAAGGGTTGGTTTCTCCGTAGCCCCGCACCGAAATCGCGTTTGGCGCGGGGGAGGAGAATGGCCGATTAAGAGGACATCGGGATCGGCGCTGCTGAAGCGATTCTCTGATCCCTAGAGAATTACGCGGGAATCGTTCGTGCGCGATCAACGCAGCGCGGCTAGGGGGCCACTGACAGAGGCCCCCAACCCCCGCAAAGCTGGCCGAGTTCCCAACGGCATGGCTATAACAACATATCGGCTATCGCGAACCTCGGGTGGCGGCTGCGGAATCAGTTCGCGGCCGCCCTGGTGGGTGGGGCGGGGGATCGATCACCGACGGGGCCTCCTGGACGACCAGGGGAGTGATCGGGCAGCACAAATCCACGCAATCTCAGGGGAGCCTACATTTTGGATGACGATCCGCTGTCCGTCCGCCATCGCGCACAGCACGGCCGCTGCAGGCCGCCGCCATGCGCATGCGCTGACTCCCGACCGGAAGTGCCCGTATCCGCAGCCAGAGCTGCAAGATGCACTCTGGGGCCCTGCTAGTCTCCTGTTTTTATGCTGGTGTGGGGGACATAGCCCCATTTTTGGAGAATCCAGTCCCAGAGCTACTGGCAAGTTGGAAGGAATAGCAGTTGGGGTTTGGGCTGCTTCCCAAGGACAGGGCAGTGCATCAGATGCAACATTCAATGAAAAATTAAAATTGCTTATTGTCACGAGTAGGCTTCAATGAAGTTACTGTGAAAAGACCCTAGTCGCCACATTCCGGCGCCTGTCCGGGGAGGCTGTTACAGGAATTGTTCCGGGAATGGGGGATTTTTATGAGCATGGGGAGATGGCTGGTTATCTGCTGGCCCACCAGCTGACACGACAGGTGGCTTCTCAGGAAATAGTACAGGTGAAGGACGTGGTGACAGGTTAACCTCTGACCCAGCCAAAGTTAATGAGGCTTTTGATATCTTTTACTGTAACCTTTACAAGTCAGCGTCCCGAAAGACGGGCTGTCAATGTTTGCAGTTATTGGATGGTCTGTCTACCCGGATTGTGGAGCAGGAGAGAAGGAGGGGTGTGCCCCCCTGCCCTTAGGCATGGGTCTGATGCAGCCGGGTAAGGCACCAGGACCGGACGGATTCCTGGTCAAATTTTACAAGACATTTGTGGGAAAGCCAGCCTCATTGCGATGTCCCGGGGGATGTTGACGACCACGTCGGCGCAGCTGTTAATTTCCTTGATATTAAAGAAGGTTAAGGATCTGGCAGAGTGTGGGTCGTTTGGCCCTATTTCATTACTGAATGCTGATGCAAAGTTGTTTGCGAAGGTCTTGACTATGCGCCTGGAGCTCTGCCACCTCGGGGTTATATCGGAGGAGCAAGCTGGGTTTGTAAATGGGAGGCAGTTGTCGGACAATGTTCGGAGAATGCTTAAAGCTGTTTTGTTCCCCTCTCCTGAACCGGAAGAAATTATTTCATTGGATGTGGAAAAGGCATTTGCTAGGGTAGCCTGGGATCATTTGTTTGAGATCCTTCGGAGGTTTCGTTTTGCGCCTAGATTTATATCTTGTATCCAGCTCTTAATAAGGCCCCACACCCCGAGCATTTATACAAATGCTTTGAGTTCAAAGTATTTCCACTTGATGAGAGGCACGAGACAGGGCGTCCCTCCATTGTTTGCCTTAGCTATCGAGTCTCTGGTCATAGCATGAGGTCATCCATGAAGTGGAGGGGGTTAGAGATGGGGGGGAGGGAGCATACCGTGTCATTGGATGTGACAGACCCTCGCGCCAGTGCAGAGGAGATAATGAAGCTGCTCGGGACGTTGGCCTCCTTCTCGGGATATAAATTAAACTTGGGCAAAAGCGAATGCTTTCCAGTGGATCTCCCAGGGAGGGAAGCCAATCTGGGTAGGTTGCCTTTACGCCTGGCCAGGGGCAGTTTCCGTTAAGTGGGAATCTGGGTGGCCCTTGATTGGACCTCACTCCATAAGGTAACTGGCCAATCTGAAGGAGTGGGAGTACCTTGGCGGGTAGGATTCAGTCGGTAAAGGTGAATATCTTCGCAAGGTACCTATTTTTGTTTCAGTGTCTTCCAGTTTTTCTTCCTAAATTGTTCTTTGTGAAAGTCAGTAAAATGATGGGTGGGATTTTCCGATTGGCAGATGGTGCTGACACGGGCGTGGGAACAGTGGCGTTTTATCCCCGCAAAAACAGTGCAAAAGCTGCACCGATACTCCGTCTGGTGGGGGGTTAGCAGGCACACAGCGTAAACCCCCCGGGTTTACCAATGGATATGGCCGGAGAATTGCCGGGTCTGTGGCCCTCGCCATCCCTGGGCCAGCCCCCGCCAGTGCCCCGAGCCCTCAGAATGGTTCCACTCGATTGTGGCGGCGCTGAACTCAGTCCGCAGCCGCCTCACCGGGTTCACGAAAATAAAAAAGACAAGTGATCCACGCTGCCGGGAACACGGTTCATCGGGGGCGTGGCATCGGGGGCGTGGCATCGGGGGCGTGGCATCGGGGTGTGGCATTGGGGGTGTGGCATCGGGGGCGTGGCATCGAGGGCGTGACATCGGGGGTGTGGCATCGGGGGCGTGGCATCGGTGGCGTGGCATTGGGGGCGTGGCATCGGGGCCGTGGCATCGGGGGCGTGGCATCGGGGGCATGGCATCGGGGGCATGGCATCAGGGGCGTGGCATCGGTGGCGTGGCATTGGGGACGTGGCATCGGGGGCGTGGCATCGAGGGCGTGACATCGGGGGCGTGGCATCGGGGGTGTGGCATCGGGGTGTGGCATCGGGGGTGTGGCATCGGGGGTGTGGCATCGGGGGTGTGGCATCAGGGGCGTGGCATCGGTGGCGTGGCATCGGGGGTGTGGCATCGGGGGTGTGGCATCGGGGGCATGGCATCGGGGGCGTGGCATCGGGGGCGTGGCATCGGGGGCGTGACATCGGGGGCGTGGCATCGGGGGCGTGGCCTCGGGGGCGTGGAATCGGGGGCGTGGCATCGGGGGTGGGCTTCAGGTGACGCCCTGAGGCTGTCCCGACGGCGTGTGGCGTACTCGGGGGCGGAGCATTGCAAAAGTGGAACGCCCCCCCCCCCCGATTTCACCGCAAACGGGGATTCTCCGGCCGATTGTCGAACGCGATTTTGGCATTGCCGACCGGAGAATCCCGCCCGATATCTTCCATTATTTGGGTGGGCAAAATCCCACGGATTCACAGGGTGTTTTTGCAAAGGGATAGGCAGTCGGAGGGGCCTGGCTTTGCCAATCTGTTATTTTGTTATTGGCCGGTGAATATTGGGAAGATGTGGGGTTGGTACAGGGGACAGAGCCCCTGTTGGGGTCGATACAGGGGACAGAGCCCCTGTTGGGGTCGATACAGGGGACAGAGCCCCTGTTGGGGTCGATGGAGAGGAGTGCCTGTAGAGATTCCAGTTTGAGAGACTTGGTTACAGCTCCCCTTTCCGTTCTCCCCGGCAAAATAGACTTCTAGTCCGGTGGTGGCGGCCCCTTTGAGACTGGAGACAGTTTAGGCAGCATTTTAAGTTGGGTGTAATGTTGTTGTTGTTGGCCCCACTCTATGAAAATCACTGTTTTGTGCCTGCGGCCTTGGACTTGTCATTTGGGACATGGGCTGGAGCAGTTCGGGGATTTGTTTATAGATGGGAAGTTTGCTGATTTTAAAGGGCGGTTAGGCAAGTACCGGCTTCAGAGAGCTGACCTGTTTGGTATCATCAGGTACGCAAGGAGATTTATTTCTTCCCCTTGGCACCCTTGGCCTCACTGATGGATTGGGATCTTTCGGTGGTGGATGTAGGGAAAGGGAGCATGTTGGATATCTATACTCTGCTTGTGCTGATGGAACAGATTCCATTGGAGGAGGTCAAGAGGAAGTGGGAGAGGGAGCAGGGGCATGTGGAAAGAGGCTCTACACAGAGTCAATGCCACCTCCTTGTGCGCTACGCTCAGCCTGATCCAGTTTCCTGGCCAGGGCACAGATGTGTGGGTTCTTCTTGGAAGTGGATGATAGGTGTGAGTGATGTTCTCGGGATCTGCCGCATCATACGCACGTGTTCTAAGCTTATGAACTATTGGGTCTTCAGCACCATGTCAGGATTTGTAGGGTTGAGTTGGAACCTTGCCCTTTGGGGCTATCTTTGGGGTTTCAGATTTATCAGAGTTGCAGGCAGGGCGAAGGCAGATACCCTTGCCTTCTCCTCACTAATAGCCCAAAGGCAAGTTCTCTTTAGATGGAAGTCTTCAGTCCTGTCCAGTGCCATGGTGTGGTTAAGTGATTAATAGAGTTCTTACATTTAGAAAAAAAATCAAGTACATACTGAAAGAGTCAATAGAAGGATTCTACCTGAGATGGTAGCTGTCTATTTCCTAGTAAGAAGTCTCACAACACCAGGTTGAAGTCCAACAGGTTTGTTTCAAATCACTAACTATCGGAGCACTGCTCCTTCCTCAGGTGAATGAAGAGGTATGTTCCAGAAACATATATATCGCCAAAGTCGATACTCTGAATACTCCCCGGAGAGGAGAAACTTCAACATCTTCTTCGCATCCTTCAACACGTCATCGATGAAGACAAACATCGTGCCAAGGTCATCCCCACACCCCCTACCACCTGCCTTCAAACAACCACGCAACCTCAAACAAGCCATTGTTTGCAGCAAATTACCCAGCCTTCAGAACAGCGACCACAACACCATACAACCCTGCCCTGGCAATCTCTGCAAGACATGCCAGATCATCGACATGGATACCACCATTACACGTGAGAACACCACCCACCAGGTACGCGGTACATACTCGTGCGACTCGGCCAACGTTGTCTACCTCATACGCTGCAGGAAAGGATGTCCCGAAGCGTGGTACATTGACGAGACCATGCAGACGCTGCGACAACGGATGAACGGACATCGCGCGACAATCACCAGGCAGGAATGTTCCCTTCCAGTCGGGGAACACTTCAGCAGTCAAGGGCATTCAGCCTCTGATCTCCGGGTAAGCGTTCTCCAAGGCAGCCTTCAGGATGCGAGACAATGCAAAATCCCCGAGCAGAAACTTATAGCCAAGTTCCGCACACATGAGTGCGGCCTCAACTGGGATCTGGGATTCATTTGTTGTTTTTGGATTCAGTTTTGGGGGGTGGAGGGGGGTTTGAAATATTGTAATTGTTGTATGAATATGGTTGTGAAGGTGTTATATTGGGAAAACCTTTCTTTTTTAAAATAAATTTAGAGTGCCCAATTCATTTTTTCCGATTAAGGGGCAATTTAGCGTGGCCAATCTATCTAACCTGCACATCTTTGGGTTGTGGGGGCGAAACCCACGCAAACACGGGGAGAATGTGCAAACTCCACACGGACAGTGACCCAGAGCCAGGATCGAGCCTGGGACCTCGGTGCCGTGAGGCAGCAGTGCTAACCACTGCACCGCCGTGCTGCCCGGGGAAAACCTTTCTTAATAAAAACATGTTTAAAAAAGATAATCCCTGAAATAGACATAGAATGATGAAAGTCTGTTTATTAGGGAAAGTAGAAAAATAAACATATGTGAGGCCAAGTATGATTCATTAACTAAGCATCTTTAGCTCATTAAATTGTCAACAACAATCATGTGACGGACACACCTGGACAATGTTTAACAATACATTAGAACAAATTACTCAAATTGATGAGATGTGAGGGCACATTTGAAATAATAAGAGAAACTTGGACAGGTTCCACCACCAGCATAATCGCTGGCTTCTTATGAAATTCCACGAGGAAATCCAAATGCCCTAAGTTCAAGGATTGACGTTGATTCCCAGAGAAAATAATGAATAATGTCAATGAAAATTTTTTATATAAATGTGGTAAAAACAGAATCAGTTTGCCAACAAAGTCTTCACCTTCCTGCCATTTTCATCACATGAACACTCTATCCCCAACTGGTCAAACAGACAAGTTTTCACCCCCATTTCCAACAGTTTTGGAACTAATAAATGCAGCCAAAACAGAAAAAAGAACATGCGACATTTTAAAGAAAAAAGATCTCTATCCCAGGGTTGTCCTGCAAAATGTTCTGGAGGTTAATCTTTAATCCTGGAAACCCAAGGATTGAGAGGAGTAAGGGTCAGAGTAGAATGGGTCAATCAGACCCTGTGTCAGACAAGTGTCTTGATTGTTACCAAGGAAACCAATCATAGATTTTACAGTGCAGAAGGAGGCCATTCGGCCCATTGAATCTGCACCGGCAGTTGGAAAGAGCACCCTACTCAAGCCCATACCTCCACCCTATCCCAGTAACCCCACCTAACCTTTTTGGGACCCTAAGGGCAATTTATCATGGCCAATCCACCTAACCTGCACGTCTTTGGACTGTGGGAGGAAACTGGAGCACCCGGAGGAAACCCACGAAAACACGGGGAGAACGTGCAGACTCCGCACAGACAGTGACCCAAGCCGGGAATTGAACCTGGGACCCTGGAACTGTGAAGCAACTGTGCTAACCACGGTGCTACCCCGCTGCCCCACGGTTGTCGTAGAGACTTCTTACAGCAAATAAATCTGTTTGGGATGTATAAGGTAAGATACATTCGCGCCACACAAGTGCTAGACAATGACCATCTCCTATAAGAGAGGATCTAACCATCACACCTTTATATTCAATGGTATTACCATAGCTGAATCCCTACAATCAACATCATGGGGGTTACTGTTGATCATAAACTGGACTGGACTAGCCACATTAATACTGTTGCTACCAGGGCAGTTCAAAGGCTAGGAATCCTATGGTGACTCACCTCCTCCTGACCCCCCCCCCCCCCCCCCCCCCCCCCCCCCCCCCAAGCCTGTTCATCATCTGCAAGGCACAAGTCAGGCGTGTAATGGAATACTCTCCACTTGCCTGGATGAGTGCAGCTCCAACAACACTCAATAAGCTCAACACCATCCAGGACTAAGCAGCCCCGCTTGATTGTTCCTCCTTCCACAAACATTCAAACCCTCCACCACCGACAAACAGTGGCAGCCATGTGTACCATCTACAAGATGCACTACAGTAACTCACCAAGGCTCCTTAGGCAGCACCTTCCAAACCCACGACCACTACCATCTAGAAGGACAAGAGCATCAGATACCTGGGAACCCCACCACCTGGAGGTTCCCCTCCAAGTCGCGTACCAGCCTCCCCGAACAGGCGCCGGAATGTGGCGACTAGGGGCTTTTCACAGTAACTTCATTGAAGCCTACTCGTGACAATAAGCGATTTTCATTTCATTTTTCATTTCAAGACACTCACCTCCCCGACTTGGAAATATATCGCCGTTCCTTCACTGTCGCTGGGTCAAAATCCTGGATCTTCCTCTCTAACAGCACTGTGGGTGTACCTACACCTGAAGGACTGCAGCGGTTCAAGAAGACAACTCACCACCTTCTGAAGGATAACTAAGGATCTGCAATAAACACTGGCCTAACCAGCGACATCCCGCAAACGATTTTTTTGAAAAAAAGGATGTAAAACTAGACAGTTATTCTTATGGTTTTCCTTCTTTTTAAGTTCTGTCTGAAGATAGGCTCAACTCACAGTGCCTCCACCATGCAGAGGGCAAGGAGACAGGTCTGGAATCCAGCCCAGCCAGAAACCCCATGCTGTTATCATAGAGATTTCTTTCAGCAAAGAAATAGACCCTACGGCCCATCATGTCCACACATTTCAAATGCTCATCTAAATACTTTCTAAATGTTGTGGGGGTTCCCACCTCCACCACCCTTTCAGGCACGGAGTCCCAGATTCCAACCACCCTTTCAGGCACGGAGTCCCAGATTCCAACCACCCTTTCAGGCACGGAGTTCCAGATTCCAACCACCCTTTGGGTCAAAGGTTTTTCCTCACCTCACCTCTAAACCTTCTGCCCCCCGACCATAAATCTATGCTCCCCGGCTATTGACTCTTCTGCCAAAGGGAAATGTTCTTTCATATCCACCCCATCTATACCGCCCCATAATTTTACACAGCTTGCCCCTCAGCCTGCTCTACTTCAGGGAAAACATCCCGAGTCTATCCAGCCCCTCTTCATAGCTGAAATGCTCCAGCCCAGGCAATCTTCTCTGCACCCTTTCTGGTGCAATCACTTCCTTCCTGTAGCGAGGCGACCAAACTGCACACAATACTCTCATTTTTTTTATTCAACACTTTCAATTTTACACATTACAATGGAACAATAACAAACAACCCAAAACCCTTTCCCCCACCCCCTAAAAAAAAGACGCGCAACAAAACAGCCCCACCCTCGCAACTAACACGACCAGCTATTTAAAGTACAGAATAAACAGATGCCATCTCTGGTAGAACCCCTCAACGCCCCTCCCCCCCTTCCCCCATTTGGCCCTATTCCCTCCACTGATATTCCGTCCACTGCCATAATCCTTCAGAAATCCCCGAGGTACTCCCCTCCTCCACCCCTGCACGAGACAAAACCCTCTCCAACAACGCGGATGGTGGCACCACCGGGAATGTTAGAAAGATCTTTCTCGCCAAATTGCCAACCTGTAGATACCTAAATGTATCCAATGGTGAAGCCCAAATTTCTCCGACAACTCTTCCAAGTTCACAAATCACCCCATAAATAAGAAATCCCTCATTCCTTCCACCCCCTTTTACTCCTGATCCCCTAAACCTGATGACCAACCCCTCCGGCTCAAACGTAGGGTTCGCACAAACCAGCGGCAGCTTCGATACTGCCCCCAATTTAAAGTGCTGCCGAAATTGTCTCCATATCTTCAATGTGGAGACCACCACCGGGCTCGCTGAATATTTCCCTGGAGAAGACGGAAGTGAGGCCATCACTAATGCCATCAACCACGCCCCCCCCCACCCCCCCACCCCCCCACACTAACCCAACTCCATCTGCACCCATAGAGCCTCAGGATCCTCCAGACCACCCCAGCACCTTCTCCACATTCGCCGCCCAGTAATAGTGTATCAAGCTCGGCAACCCCAATCCCCCGCACTTGCTGGTCCCTCTGAAAGACCATCCTCTGAATTCTAGCTACTTTACCCACCCAAATAAAAGACAAAATCAATCTCTTCCAAAGAAGGATTTTGGCACAATTTGGAACAAAAACAGAAACTGTGGTAAAACATTCATTTTCACCAACTGAATTTTGCCCGCCATGGACAGAGGGAGACTATCCCACCGCTGCAAGTCGGCCTCAACACTACTCACCAAGCTCGTAAAATTCAACTTACAAAGCCTGGCCCAATCCCGAGTTACCTGCACCCCCAAATATCTACATCAAGACCTGTTAAACGGATTGGTAACACCCCCAGATTGGCTGCCCTCCCCAACGACGTGACCGGAAAACACTCGCCTTTCTTCCAATTCAATTTGTACCCTGAAAAAGTCCCGAAACGCATCAATAGCGCCGTGATATCGCCCATTGTGGGGATCGGGTCTGTCACATACAAAAGAGGGTCATTGGCATACAAGGACACCTTGTGTTCCACCCCCCCACCCCCCCACCCCCAACCATTCATTATCTCTCTCCACCTATCCTAGGCCCTCAAGGCAATGGCAAAAGGCTCTATTGCCAACGCAAACAAGAGGGGAGGACAGAGGGCACCTCTGCTCTGTTCCCCTCTGCAGCTGAAAATATGCCAAACTCACATTATTTTTACAGACCTTATAGACCTTACAGGCCTTAGGTGCCTTATATAACAACCGAGCCCACGGCACAAATTTAGGCCCTATCCCAAACCATTCCAGCAGCACAAACAAACATCCCCTATCTGCTCTATCAAAAGTCTTCTTGGCAACTACGTCACAATAATCTCCTGATCCCTCCCTTCCGTCGGAGACAACACCACACTTTAAAAGCCACCGCACGTTCGCCGACAAATGCCTGCCCTTCACAAACCCCGCCTGATCCTCCCCAATAAACTGAGGGAGACACTCCCCCAACCTCAGTGCTAGAACCTTGGCTAAAATCTTGGCATCCACATTTAATAAGGACATCGGGCGGACTGATCCATACTCCACCGGGTCCTTACCCCTTTGTTAACAGAAGCAAGATGGATGCTTCCATCATTGTCCTCGGAAGAGACCCCCCCCCATCATGCTACTGAATCCTCACACATTTCCACCAATAACGGTACCAGCCAATCAGCAAACGTTTCATAAAATTCCACCAGGAACCCATCTGGCCTTGACACCTTACCCACCTGCATTCGCCCAATAGCTGTCTTAGCTTCCTCCACCCGCAACAGTTCCTGCATTCCTTTGCAATCCTCCTCCTCCACCTTGAGACACTCCAATCCCTGCAGAATCTCCAACATATCCGATTCATCCCCAGGCAGCTCTGACCTAGAAAGATTCTTATAGAATGCCTCAAACGCCCCATTTACTTGATCCGGTGCAGACACAAATCCATCACCTGAATCCCAACCTGAACAATCTCTCTGGAGGCCGTGGTCCGCCTCAACTGACCAGCCAAATGGTGACTGGCCTTCTTCCAGTTGTGGCCTAACGAGCATTTCATACAGCTCCATCATAACCTCCCTGCTCTTATATTCGATGCCTCAGCTAATGAAGGCAAGTATCCTAAATGCCTTCCTAACCAACTTATCTACCTGGCCTGCTGCCTGCAGGGATCTATGGACATGCACCCCGAGGTCGCCTCTGATCCTCTGTACTTTAGTGTCGTACCACTCATTATATATTGCCTTGCCTTGTTAGTCCTCCCAAAATGCATTATCTCACACTTTCCCGGTTAAATGCCATGTCACTGTTTTCCTCATCTAACCAGCCCTATAACCTCAGGCTTTCCTCCTCACTATTTACCATACCGTCATTTCCTCCGGGTGCTCCGGTTTCCTCCCACAGTCCAAAGACGTGCAGGTTAGGTGGATTGGCCATGATAAATTGCCCTTAGTGTCTAAAAAGGTTAGGAGGGGTTATTCGGTTACGGGGATAGGGTGGAAGTGAGGGCTTAAGTGGGTCGGTGCAGACTCAATGGGCAGAATGGCCTCCTTCTGCACTGTACGTTCTATGTTCTAAGACCTTTGGTTCACTTGTGATTTGTGTGACAACAGCAGGATTTCAGGTCCCTTCCTGCTGAATCCTCACTGTCTCGCCCATGTCCAGTTCAGAGGTTGGACCCACGATCAAAATACTGCCAGGGTGACCAGGTGGCACTGTCAGGCTGGCAGGGAGAGGCACTGCCAAGGTGCCAGGCTGGCATGTGCCAAGGTGCCCGGGTGCAAGGATACCCATGCCAGAGATCAGGCCCGGGGATATCTTGCCCTAAAGAACTAGGTGGGGGTGGGGGTGGGGGGTGGGGGTGGTGGGGTGGGGGGGGGGGGGGGGAGGAGCAGGGCTCAAGAACCCCCTAAAAGGTAGGTTCAGTGGGGAGGACCGGAGGCCACAGTGGGGTGGCTGGTGGGGGTTGAAAGATTATTTTAAAATGGTCCCCCAATTCATAAGTCGTCTGTCTGCTTTGGTGAGCTCAGCTGGTCAATGCAGGAAATGAGGGAAGTGCGGCGTTGGTGGGGTGTTCCTTGCCAAGGCCAAGAAAACAGCAATGTCCCGTTAAATAGGGCAATGTTTCTCAGTGCTGCAGGCACCGAGAAACACCACTAAATGTGCCCAAAACAGGACTTTTTTTTTGTCCCATTCAATCGTGTCCATGATGTCATCAGAGGTGACAGTTTTTATTCTCTGAATTCGCTTCAGATTTTCACAAGCTTATACTCCAAGAACATTTTTCACCATTATAAATGGAAGTGCTTGAAACTATTCTTTGTTGTTCACTTAACTTCAATAATTTCTTCATGTGTGTGGGTAGACAGTTTCACTTTTATTTTAGATATCTGCTTTTCTTCACTTATCTTTTTTTAAATAAATTTAGAGTACCCAATTATTATTTTTCCAATTAAAGGGCAATTTAGCATGGCCAATCAACCTAACCTGCACATTTTTGGGTTGTGGGGTGAAATCCACGCAGACACGGGGAGAAGGTGCAAACTCCACACAGACAGTGACCCAGGGCCGGGATTCGAACCTGGGTCCTCAGGGCTGCAGTCCGAGTGCTAACCACTGCATCATGTGCCGCCCATTCTTCCCTTATCTTATGATATGGGCTTTTGGGAATGTTATTTGTTTCTGCACCAGTGTCAAGCTTGTAATTGGCTATGTTGTACCTGTCTAATTCAGATACTTCAACCAGCTCCTTAATCAAAGTTTACCCAGGTGTCTTGAGTCCCTCCAGGCCAACAGTACTCGTCGCCGGGCTATCAGGGAAGCAAAGGCCACAACATCGGCCTCTATCCCCCTCCTGTACTCCCGGGTCTTCCGATACCCCAAAAATCGCCACCTCTGGACTCATCGCCACCCTTGTTTTCAGTACCCGGGATATGACGTCCGCAAACTCTTGCCAGTATCCCCTGAGTTTTGGACACGCCCAGAATATGTGGACATGGTTCGCTGGTCCTCCCCCACATCTTGTCCTCCAGCCCAAAGAATTTGCTCATCCGGGCCACCGTCATGTGGGCCAGGTGAACCACCTTGAACTGAATCAGGCCGGGCCTGGCACATGTTGCGGTTGCATTTACCCTCCTCAGAGCGTCTGCCCATACGCCTCCCTCCAACTCCCCACCAAGCTCCTCCTCCCACTTGAGTCTCAGTTCCTCGGTCCCTGTGTCCTCCGCTCCCATAAGCTCCTTATAAATATCTGAGGCTCTCCCCTCTCCTACCTCACCCCTGGAAATGACCCTGTCCTGGATCCCCCTTGGTGGAAGGCGTGGAAAGGACGGGAACTGTCTATGTACGAAATCCCGCACCTGCAAGTACCAAAAGTCATTCCCCCTCGCCAGCCCGAACTTCTCCTCCAGCGCCCTCATGTTCACGAAGCTCCCTTCCAGGAACAAGTTGCCCATCCTTCCCACCCCTGCCCTCTGCCACATTCGAAACCCGCCATCCATCTTCCCCGGGACAAATCGGTGGTTGTCACATATTGGGGACCAGACCGACGCTCCCACTTCCGCCGCATGCTTCCTCCATTGGCCCGAAATCTGCAAAGCCGCCACCACTACAGGGCTGGTGGAGTACCTGGCCGGCGGGAACGGCAGGGGAGCCGTGACCAGGGCTGCCAAGCTGGTGCCCCTGCACGAAGCAGCCTCCACCCGCTCCCAAACCGACCCCGTACCCACCATCCATTTCCTTATCATGGCTATGTTAGCCGCCCAGTAGTAGTTGCTGAGGTTCGGCAAAGCCAGCCCCCCCTAGCTACAGTTCCGTTCCAGCATCCCCCTCTTTCACGTCGGCAATTTTAAACCAACCTTCCATTCGTCATCTTTCGAATTTGCAGTTAGTGCGTCAATGTAAATTTCAGATTCCGAGTTTATTATATGCAATCATGTGCACTTTCTTCGATTTACACATCTTAGAGAAGTGATTTAGTTTATCACAGTTCTAATATTGCTTTCCATAGGCTGGACACCTACGCGGTGAGGGCTGTGTTCTGCACCAACTGCATTTAAATGTTTTAATAGCAGTTTCAAGCTGCCTATTTGCCTTTCCCCAGTGCTGTTTCAGTTTAACGTCATCCAACTGCTTGAGGGTGTGTGGATTCTCATCTTCAGTCACCTCTTTAATCTGGCATTTTGTTGTCTCTGCGGCTCTGCAGATATTTATTGCTTTCTCCTGCGTGAGATCCACTTCTCTCAAAAGTTGTTCTCTCAAAAAATCATTTGTGATCCCACAAATTATACTTCCTCGGATGAATGGTTCTTCAAACTCTCCAAATTCACACAATTGAGCTGGTTTTCTCAGCTCAGTTACATACTGACCAATGTTGTCACTGCATCACATGCATGTGTAGCTCACAGGGTTAATCGCTGGCTTTGAAATCAGACCAAGGCAAGCCAGCAGCACAGTTCCCGTAACAGCCTCCCCGAACAGGCGTCGGAATGTGGCGACTAGGGGCTTTTCACAGTAACTTCATTTGAAGCCTGCTCGTGACAATAAGCGATTTTCATTTTCATGTAAAACATTTGTATCTGTTATTTTTCTTCGAGCCGCAGTCAAACCTTCTCATTATTTCTTTCAAATCATGTCATTTCTCAGACTTTTCAAACGTGAATGTTACAATATTTGGTGGCTTCTTCCCCGCGACAGGAGGAAAGGTGGAAGACTGTACCTGTGGGTCTTTCTTTTCACTGTCTGTCGCTTTGAGGTGTAGCTTGCCGGAATCTCTAGATTATCTGCAAGATTTCCCTCCACACTGCGCTCTGTTGATGGTATCACAACATCCATTGTTACGTTTAGTTCGCTTTCCGCACATGTCTTGTTTTTATGTTGCAGGATGACTGACACCATTGCTGTAAACTAACTTTATCACTAACAGATTTTCAGCACACTAACACAAAACTGCAGCCTTGTTACAAACTTTTTTTTAAAGTATTTTTATTTTTAAAAGTATTTTTATTCAACAGATCTTCAACATTTTCACAATACAGTACAAGAACAATCCCAATCAAAAACCCAGCCTTGTTACAATCTACACTTATATGTGCCATTCAGCCCTTCGAATCTGCTTTACCTTTTGATAAGATCATGACTGATCTTCTACCTCAACCCCACTTGCCTGCACTATCCCCAAATCCCTTAATACCGCAATATAGAGGAAGTCTATGTAAGTCCTTGACAGATTTGTTGCAAATTGCAGACAACCACAGACAGCAGTGGTGAAAATCCTTTAAGTTGTTTCGTGATACAAATGGAATTGGACTAATTCAACTGTGATTCAGCTGGTACATGGTTCCGGTCCTACACCAGGGCTTGAGTTCAAAAATTAAGACCGACACAATGCTGAGGGAGTGCTGCACTGCCTGAGGTGTTGTTGGCTCTTGGCTGAGATGCTAAACTAAATCTGTCTGCTGGGGCAGATAAAAATATCCCATGGCCCTCATTTGAAAAGTAGCAGGAGAGCTCTCCCCGTGACCTGGTCAATGTTTATCCCTCAATCAACATCACAAAGAATTATTATCTGCTCATTATTATGGCCATGATGTGGAGTTGCTGGTGTTGGACTGGGGTGAGCACAGTAAGAAGTCTTACAACACCAGGTTAAAGTCCAGCAGGTTTGTTTCGAATCACTAGCTTTCGGAGCATTGCTCCTTCCTCAGGTGAGGTTATTATTGCATTGCTGATTATTGTAGCTTGCTGTCCACAAACTATATAGTAATAATCTTTATTAGTGTCACAAGTAGGCTTACATTAACACTGCAATGAAGTTGCTGAAAATCTGCCCTGTTCTACATTAGAACAGTGACTACATTTCAAAAAGTGTGTCATTGATTGTAAAGTGCTTTGACATGTCCGGTGTCTGACAGTATATAACTGCATGACCTTTTACAAACTGATTATTTTGCTCCCCTTAAAATTCCTGAGCGTGCATGAATGACAAACAGTGACTAAATTCCATCCTATTCCCGTCACTTTCTTGGAATAACAACGTAATTCTTATGTTGCCAACTTGCACATTTCTTTACTTTTAAACAGGAGGCACTTCCCCCGCCCACGACGTCCAGTGCGGTCTCTTGTGTCGAGGCACAAGTGAGCTTCGAGCACTGAACACACCCTGTAGCTGGTGTCTGCCAAACCATGAGCGCCTGAGCTCTGTGGCTTCCCTCCGCTGACTAAAGTTCTCCTCCGTTCGCTCGGGCAGAATTCAGAACCAGCAGCACGGGTTGTGAAAGAGGGTGCGTGCAAACTCTGACAGTTTCTAACTCAGGGTTTAACTGCCTGGCTCACAATAAAAAGCAGGACCGTAGTTTAGTTACCAGGACTGCTGTGAAATCACTTTTGTGTGTTTCCCGAAATCGGTCCAAAATGCAGAAATGCAGGTGATCCTCAGAGGTAAGTTTTTAACCTAGTTTTTTATTTCCTGTTTTATGTTTCTGGTGTGTATGTGGTGGTTATGCAGGAATTGCATATTTACCCTGATTGCTGAGAGGGAGGGAGGAATTGAAGGAGAGTCTGAGATGAAAGTGGATGGCTCGGTGGAGCTGGGAGCAAGATACATTCCCTGTAAAAAGGGCCGAGCGAGCTGCAATAAGGGGGTGGAGAGGGCGACAAGGAGACCCACTGAAGCTTTGGTCAAAGATTTTTACACCGATATGACATCTTCTTCCTCTAACGGACCAGCGTTCACTGTAACTGCTGTTTAGAGATTTTGTTGCGTTAATGGAACTGCTAGTCTGCTCTGACCTGCCAAATGGCCATGATGTGGAGATGCCGGAGTTGGACTGGGGTGAGCACAGTAAGAAGTCTTACAACACCAGGTTAAAGTCCAACATGTTTGTTTCAAACACTAGCTTTCGGAGCGCAGCTCCTTCCTCAGGTGAATGAAGAGGTATGTTCGAGAAACATATATATAGACAAAGTCAAAGATGCCAGACAATGCTTAGAATGCGAGTATTAGCAGGTGATTAAGTCTTTACAGATCCAGAGATAGGGGTAACCCCAGGTTAAAGAGGTATGAATTGTCTCAAGCCAAGACAGTTGGTAGGATTTCGCAAGCCCAGGCCAGATGGTGGGGGATGAATGTAATGGGACATCAATGGTACAGTGAGAAGTGAAGCGAGCGAGAAGTGAAAATATCTCCTTTCAGACCCTGTGGAGTCTTGCTTTGCCCCTGCCCGCATGGTGTGGTCGTGAGAACAGAGGTGGTGCCAGGTTTGTTTGTACACCCAAAAACAAAGTTACTGCTGGGGACCTGAAATAGAAACAGACAGTGGTGCGGCTTGTCAGATAGCACCTGTGGAGAGATGGAAATTGGGCGTCCCACCAGTCCTGTTTTCCAACACAGCGCCCCCCACCGGCAGCGGGATTCTCCGTTGGGGTTTCCCATTGTGGCCATCCCACACCATCGGGAAAAACACGGGCGTGGATACGCTGCCGCAAAGCGGAGGACCCTGCCGAAGGAGAATCCTGCAGCACGTTTCATATAATCATAGAATTTACAGTGCAGAAGGAGGCCATTCGGCCCATCAAGTCTGCACCGGCCCTTGGAAAGAGCACCCTACTTAAGCCCACACCACCCTATTCCCATAATCCCACCGAACCTTTTTGACACTAAGGGGCAATTTAGCGAGGCCAATCCACTTAACCTGCACATCTTTGGATTGTGGAAGGAAACCAGAGCACCTGGAGGAAACACACACAGACACAGCGAGAACATGCAAACTCTACAAAGACAGTCACCCGAGGCTGGAATTGAACCCGGGAATCTGGAGCCGTGAGGCAGCAGTGCTGCCGTGCCACCCAGGATGAAAGTATTTCATCAGAACCTCCCACAGAATCACAGAATGGTTACAACACAGAAGGAGGCCATTTTGGCCTGTCATGTCTGTCTGGAGGAGCAATTCATCAAGGGCCACATCCCTGTCGTCTCCCCCCATTGCCCTGCACACTCTTCCTTTTCAGATAAAAATCCTAATTCTTCTTGAAAGTTTGGATTGAACCTGCCTCTGCCAAGTTCTCAGACAGTGCCTTCAAAATCCTAACCATCCATTAACACCAGACCTGCTGATTATCTCCAGCATGTTCTGTGTTTTTATTTTGTGGATTTGTATCTTCACAGAATAGTGAGTATTTCCACAGAATATTCCAATATTCTATTGGAATGTAAGACGGGTGGAGTTCACTCACTGTGGCAGGAATAGACTTGACAGCTGATGGCTTTTGCTTACTCGACATTTTTCTAATTAATTCACGCGGCTATTGTGAATATTGGGAGTGAGCCTTTCTGCTGTAATGGATAATAAGGAAACAACCCTTCACTTATCTCTGCATATCTGTTGTCAGAAAATGGTTTAATTGTGGGTGTCAGCTGTGGCTCGATAATTATACTTTCTCATCAGTTAGTCAGAAAGTTTTGGTTTGGAAATGCCACTGAGGGACCCAAGAGCATGTATTCCAGTCTGGCGCTCCTGGTCCAGGACTGAGAGAGTGCTGCACCGTCAGGGGTGTGACCTGTTGGAAGAAATATTGATAAAATAAACTGGCCATTTATCGCATGGTTGCTGTTGGAAGCTTGCTGTGCGTAAAACTGGCCACGTACTCCATTGACTCTAAAGCACTTTGGGACAACGGTGCTATAGAAATGCAAGTCTTGTAGGGCTAGAGGAGGTTACGGAATTGGGGTGGGATTTGAAGACAATGATGAGGTTTAGAAATAGAGGCATTGCCAGAGCAGGAGCCAATATAGATCAGCGAGCACCGGAAGGATAGGTGAAGTTAGGATTTCAAGCAGCAAAAACAATACAGATCCTGAACTCGCCCCTCTCCATTGACCCAGGACAGTCTTTGGCCCAATATTGAAGCAGCCCCGAGTCTGGGATCCAGCGCAGGACATCGGTCCAGGTGTATATCTAGGGGGTGTAGGTGGCTGGATAATAGAAGAAAATACACCCATGAAACACATCATGAGGAGGAGAGTCCAACATGCAATGGCTTATAAAGAATGATTGACATCCCCCACTCCACCTCACCATTTAGATTTATTGTCACGTGTACCGAGGTACAGTGAAAAATATTGTTCTGCGTACAGTCCAGGCAGTTGAAAAAGAAACATAGGGCATACGATAAATACACAATGTAAATACTTAGACATTGGTGAAGCATACAATGTCCCGCTTTTCTAACCCTCCTCCAATGCCCCCTTAAGCTACTAGTTTATTTTATCATGGCGCCAGGCAATTGCATCTAAAAACTGGTGACCTAGACTGCTAAATATCATGTTGGGCTGCACCTTTCTTTAAATAAACCACCAGGGAGCAATTATAGATAGAACTAAATTGTTTCCAAACCCAACCACACACTCCCTTAGCATCAGAGGAAATGGGAAGTCATTTTAAAAGTCTAAGCGATTGCTGGATGATTCTCCTTCACTTCAGTGTGTCACTGAGGTGACTAGGCAGTCGATTCATTGCTTAACCTAACTGTAACCAGCAGAACTGTGTAATTAAACCTCCCCCGGATCCAGCTTTGTTTATTGTGTGAGTAACTTACAAGAAAAAATCTGGCAAAAATTAAAGCATTAAATATTTCTTCCAAATTAATTCAGTTGCTTTTGGCTTGGACCAATGCTGATACTGTCCAGTGCGAGCACAATCAATATTGTTCCACTCTGTATAACCAGAAGTGCTGCCAAAAATGAGATGCCTTCCGACCTCTCTTTGATAAATATGATGGAAGTAGTCCCACTCTGTAAACTAGATTCCCAGCCATGCCATGTAAAATTGCTCCATTGACTGAGCAGGATCATCCCAGGTTTTTTTCTCCAGACTGCACTCGGTCAGCCCATTTCACTATGAGTGGTAATAGGGATGCTACACGTGTTCAGGAGGAGTAGGCCGCATGGTCCCCCTCAAGTCTGCTCCACCACAAGATGTCTCAAGCATCTTACAGTCAATGAAGCAACTGTAACGTAGGAAACACAGCCATCAATTTATGCACAGCAAGCTGCCACGAACAGCAATGCGATGACTAGATCATCAGTTTTTTTTCCTGTTGCTTGAGGGTTAATTACTGACCAGGACTCCAGGAAGACCTCCCCCTTCCTTCTCTACTTGGAAACTTGGATCTTTTATACCCACCCGAGGAGACAGATGATGGGACCTCAGCTTACCGTATCCTCTGGGGGGCATGTTATGGGCCAGGGTTTAGAGAACCCCAAAGTGTATCATGGAGTTCACCTGATGCACAACTTTTAATAGATTTTGGTTATGGGGAGCACAAGGGCCCACTCTGCAGGTATAATGCAACAGAGATCTAAAGTATTTTTAAAACAAAACAATGTTTATTCTATGAATTCAGTTAACACTTTATAAACACACATTAAACATCTTATCAACTAAAACACTATACTGTCCCAAGTACAATATTCTATAGGTAACCCTTAGTAACTTTCCTAACAACATCCATAAACCCAAAACACTTTTTAACAAAGACAGCAGGTTTAAATTCTCTACACAAATAGGTATTACTTTGAAATCAGCAATGAGCTGAAGACATTCTTTAGCTTGTAGAGAGAAAGATGAATACACACATCTGCTTGGTTCACATGCAGCTCTCCAACTGAAAGTGAAACTAAACACAGAGCCAAAACCAGCTTTCAGCACAAAACAAAAGTAAAAAGCATAGCAGAGCCCAGCTCCACCCACACACTAACATCACTGCAGCTATTTGATAAACACCAATGTCTTAAAGTTAAATGCACCTGACAGGCAGATCCTCCAACAGGGCAGCACTCCCTCAGCACTGCACTGTAGTGTCAGTCTGGAATTTTGTGCTCAAACCTGGAGTGGGATTTGATTCCAGAACCTTGTGGTTCAGAGGTGAGAGTGCAACTGTCTGAACGATAGCTGACATAAGGAAGCATTAGGACAATTGATAAAAGGTTGGTCACAAGGTTTGGTTTTAAGAAACTTCAATAAGGGAGAGAGAGAGAGAGAGACGGACAAAATTCGCACAGGCAGAAAGCATTAGAGAAGACCAAAAGATTGAGAGACCGAACGAGAGAGACAGAGACAGAAAGCATTAGGGGAAACCGAAAGAAAGACAGACAGACAGCGTTAGGGAAAACCAAAAGCGAGGCAGACAGACAGATAATGGGCAAAACTTTCCACTGCCCGCCACCATAATGGGGTTTCCGATGCGGCAGAGAATCAGGCGTCAGGGTTAAAAACGGGCCACAATGCCAAAAATGCCCACCCCACCCCCAACAGTCCCCCCCCCCCCCCACCCCGAGATCATCCAAATAAAGAGACCACCCCCACAGAGACCGCCTACCTAGGGGGAACCCCCTTCAAAGATGGTCTGGTTGGCTTAAAAGTAGATAAATTTCCAGGCCCAGATGAAATGTATCCCAGGCTGCTGAGTGAGACAAGGGAGGAAATAGCAGGAGTGTTGCCAATAATTTTCAATTCCTCTCTGACCACAGGAGAGGTGCCGGAGGACTGCAGCACAGCCAATGTGGTTCCATTATTCAAGAAGGGAGCAAGGGATAAACTAGGAAACTACAGGCCAGTCAGTCTCACCTCAGTGGTGGGGAAACTATAGGAAGCAATTCTGAGAGACAGAATTAATCTGCATTTGGAGAGGCCGGGATTAATCAACAACAGTCAGCGTGGTTTTGTTAAGGGGAGCTCATGTCTGACCAACTTTATTGAATCTTACGAAGAGGTGACCAGGTGCGTAGATGAGGGTAATGCATTTGATGTGGTCTACTGGACTTCAGCAAGGCTTTCGATAAGATCCCACATGGGAGACCGACAGCGAAGGTAAGAGCCCATGGAATCCAAAGATATTTGGCAAATTGGATCCGGAATTGGCTGAGTGTCAGGAAACAGAGGATGATGGTCGAGGGGTGTTTTTCTGACTGGAAGCCTGTGTCCAGTGGGGACCCACAGGGATTAACTTTGGGGTTGCTGTTTGTGGTTTATATAAATGATTTTGACTTGAATAGCAACAAGCTTTTCCCAAGAGTGGGGGTGTCAGTTACAAGGGGTCACGATTTCAAGGTGAGAGGGGGAAAGTTTAAGGGAGATGTGCGTGGAAAGTTTTTTACGCAGAGGGTGGTGGGTGCCTGGAACGCTTTACCAGCGGAGGTGGTAGAGGCGGGCACGATAGCATCATGTAAGATGCATCTAGACAGATATATGAACGGGCGGGAACAGAGGGAAATAGACCTTGGAAAATAGGAGACAGGTTTAGATAAAGGATCTGGATCGGCGCAGGCTGGGAGGGCCGAAGGGCCTGTTCCTGTGCTGTAATTTTCTTTGTTCTTTGTTCTTTGAATGTAGGAGGTTTGATTATCAAGATCACGGATTTTGAATTTTTAAAAATCCCATCCTTAAAGTTACAAATCCAATGCACAGAGTGTACAGGGCAAACCCTTAATCCATCTCATTGCTTGCTCCAAAAAACAGTTCAAATTCAAATTGAAGCCAATTCATGGTCTCCACAAGAGAGAGACATACAAGATCCAAACTGACAAGAAAAGGCATCGCACTCACCTTGGGCTTAACCTGATGCTTGATCTTAGCAAAAAGTCGAGAAGCGATGCTGCAAATTCACAGATGATCCAAAAATTGGTGGGATGATAAACAGTGAGGAGGATAGCCTAAGATTACAGGAGGATGTACACGGGCTGGTCAAATTGGCTGATCAGTGGAAAATGGAATTAAATCCAGGCAGCAGGGTAGCATGGTGGTTAGCATAAATGCTTCACAGCTCCAGGGTCCCAGGTTCGATTCCCGGCTGGGTCACTGTCTGTGTGGAGTCTGCACGTCCTCCCCCTGTGTGCGTGGGTTTCCTCCGGGTGCTCCGGTTTCCTCCCATAGTCCAAAGATGTGCGGGTTAGGTGGATTGGCCATGCTAAATTGCCCGTAGTGTCCTAATAAAAGTAAGGTTAAGGGGGGGGTTGTTGGGTTACGGGTATAGGGTGGATACGTGGGTTTGAGTAGAGTGATCATGGCTCGGCACAACATTGAGGGCCGAAGGGCCTGTTCTGTGCTGTACTGTTCTATGTTCTATAAATGTGAGATGATGCACTTGGGCGGGACAAACAAGATAATGCTAAACAGCAGGACCCAGGAAAGCACCGAGGATCAGAAGGACCTTGGTGTGGATGTACACTGGTCCCTTAAAGTAGCAGGGCAAGTGGATACAGTGGTTAAGAAGGCAAAGGATGGTGCAGTGGTTAGCACTGCTGCCTCACGCACTGAGGTCTCAAAGTCGATCCTGGCTCTGGGTCACTGTCCGTGTGGAGTTTGCACATTCTCTCCGTGTTTGCGTGGGTTTCACCCCCACAACCCAAAGATGTGCAGGGTAGGTGGATTGGCCATGCTAAATTCCCCCATAATTGGAAAAAAGAATTGGGCACTCTAAATTAAAAATAAAAGAGGGCATATAGTATACTTGGTTTAGGGGCTGGTTTAGCACAGTGGGCTAAATAGCAGGCTTGTAATGCAGAACAAGGCCGTAGCGCGGGTTCAATTCCCGTACCGGCCTCCCCGAATAGGTTCAGGAATGTGGCGACTAGGGGCTTTTCACAGTAACTTCATTGAAGCCTACTTGTGACAATAAGCGATTGTTATTATTATTATTAGGCTGGAACTGTATAAAATGTTGGTTAGGCCACAGCTGGAGTACTGTGTGCAGTTCTGGAATCCACATTATAGGAGGGATGTGATGGCACTGGAAAGGGTGCAGCGGAGATTAACCAGGATGTTGCCTGAGCTGGAGAGTTTTAGTTATGAAGAGAGATTTGAAATGAAATGAAAAATGAAAATGGCTTATTGTCACGAGTAGGCTTCAATGAAGTTACTGGGAAAAGCCCCTAATCGCCACATTCCGGCGCCTGTTCGGGCTTGGAATAGAGGAGACTGAGAGGGTACATGATTCAGATGTTTAAAATGATGAGGGGCATAGATAGAGTAGACAGGAAGAAACCTTTCTCCTTGGTGGAGTGACCAATGACCAGGGGACGTAGACTTAAAGGGGCAGGAGGTTTAGAAGGAATGTGAGGAAAAGAAAATTCACCCAGAGGGTGGTGGGAGTCTGGAACTCGCTGCCTGACAGGGTGGTGGAGGCAGAGACCCTCATAACATTTAAGAAGTATTTAGACGTGCACTTGTGATGCCAAGGCAAAGAAGACTATGGGCCACGAGCTGGAAAATGGGATTAGAATAGTCAGGTGGTTGTTTCTGACCGGTGCAGACGTGATGGTCTGAAGGGTCTTTTCTGTGCTGTAGATCTTTATGACTCTATGACTATGACATATATTCTCACACACTCACACCTGCACACACTCGCACATTCTCTCGTACACTCACTCACACACACACACTGTAGGGAATCCTGAACCCAGGAACTTTCATCACATGAACTCATACTTGTAGCCGCAATGCCCCACAAACCCGCATCATTGGACCATCCTCCAGACTGTTTGGGATGGTCAATTGGAATGGGAACCGACTCTTTGTTAGCTATTTGGATTAATCCTGATGGTTAGTGAAACCACCTTTGAACAAATTTGTTCAAAGCGTCCGTTAATTCTCTTTCCTCGGCATTGCTCAAGCACTGTCCCGGAAATTAATCTTCCATTCCGATGGAAGGCAGCTTGCAAATCAAGGCGAGGACTCATTGCCACCCAATAAAACAACTCATTTATCTCTGGGATCTGGGATATATAAACAAACTTTACTCTTCGATAAAGTAACTTGTGTAAAGCTATGTGAGATTTTAACGTGACAGGAACGTAGACACGAGCAATCACTTGTATATTGAATAGGATAATTAGATGATTAAGTAGCATGTCATCTGAGAACTAAAATTTTACTTAAATGATTAAGTACATTTAGTTTAATGAATCAATAATAAATATTCCTTTTGGCAGTTGCTAACCTGCTTCTAGATATCCATTGTGTTATGGGAGCGGCGTTTTCAGAACCCCAAAATGTATCATGGAGTTCAGCCAACCTCTCCCTTTAATGTATTGTTGCTTTTGAAGCACACGGCTTGTTCTCCAGGTGTGGTAGTACAATTATGGACACGTGGGTTTTTAAACACAAAACAATGTTTATTCCATGAGTTAAACCTAACCTTTTTAAATAAATATTGGATCCCTTAACACCCCTTACTTCAAAGATAACCCCGAAAATAATACAGCACTAAATAATCCCACATCTTTGGGTTGTGCGGGCGAAACCCAGGCAAACACGGAGAGAATGTGCAAACTCCAAACGGACAGTGACCCAGAGCCAGGATCGAACCTGGGACCTCAGTGCCGTGCTGCCCATGCTAACTCACTCATGATGTACTTGATCTTTTCTAAGTACAGAAACTCCATAAAGTTACCCAACCAGGACAAATCACTGGGTGGAACTGGAATCCTCCACCCAAACAGAACTCGCCTCTGGGCTATCAATGAGGCGAAGGTGAGAGCATCTGCCTTCACCCCTATCTGTAGCTCCGAAGAATCTGAGACCCCAAAAATGGTCACCAGCGGGCACAGCTCCAGCTCAATCCCAAGAATCCCTGATATGGTTTGAAAGAAGGAGACCCAAAAGTTTAGGACATGACCAGAACATGTGCTTATGATTCGCTGGGCCCCAAGAAAAACACTTGCACTTAACCTCCACTTCCAGAAAAAACCCGCTCATCCGTCAATTTTGTTTTTACCTTCAGAGGTACCAGTTTTTCTGCCAAATGTTAACTCGAAGGTTTAATTAAAATAGCACATTCCGTACTATTTTAATTAAATCTGCCGATTGAGCTGTGCTGCCTTCCTTCACTTTTCTCCCTCTTGACTTCTTTCCTATATTTCGGAGACCACCAACTCCACAAACTACTCGGCATGTTTCAGTAAGAGCCCCAGTTTTTAATACAAACAGAGCCACTCAATGGCGGGCAAAGCGGGGTGTAGGGGGAAATTGTTGAAATTTTTCCGGCATTCTCTCCAATCGTCCGATGTGACGGGGGTGAAAGTTCCATGCACACTCCCAGAGAACAGGAAAAACTCAGTTATCACAGATGATTGATCGGAGCCCAGTGAAATGAGTCACATTTCGGCACCAGCCAATGCATCTACCTACTGAGCTGATGGTGGCACCTTGCCGAATTGACAAAAGGTCATGGGTTTGAGTCCCACTCTAAAGACGATGGGGCGAAATTTAACGGAAAGATTTTCAAGTGTCTAGATATCCAAATTTGGGCACAATTAGCGGGGTATTTCTCAACGGTTATTTTGGCGAGATCTCGGCCAGTATTTAACGGCACTTAGCATTGGAAATGAGCCACCCACCTTCTTCACCAGAGTTATGCCTCAGCGTCTCGACCCCACATCCTCACCACTCACTCCCAGGCACCACACGAGTATGGCAGTGAGCAGACTTGCTCCTTGCTTTGGGGATGCTGATCTGGCCAAGCTTCTCTGCGAATGAGAGGCAGGACATCCTGTTCCCCCGGGTGGGTCGGAGGACCTGCAGGAGGGTCACCAATGCTGCCTGGGATGTCAATAGCAGCGGCTGTCAGTGCGGGCAGCATGTCAAGGCTCACTGCTGTCCAATATTGGAAGACCACCAACAATCTCCACTAGCTGCTAGGATAAGTTACCACTTCTCTCCTGGCATCAGTTCCACCTGCAACCCCTCAAATTCTACAACCCATATTTCCAACCCCTAAAATAAAACACTGGCTGACACCTCGCACCCTCCCCACAACTGATCTTCATGCTTGCTCCTCAGAACCCGCTGGCACCTACCAGTACAACCCCTTCATGTCCAGGAGCGGTGTTCACACGTGCCACCTGCTATGGATTCCTGATCCACCAAGTGTGCGGCGCACAATGCCCTCTTCTTGTCCCTGCAGGAGAAGGTAGCCCAAATGAGTGAGAAAGGGCCAGGATGGGGGGGGGGGGGGGGGGGGGGGGGGGCGGAATAGGGATATACCAGAGATTCGAATCCTCACCCCCTATGAGGAATGGGGCCTGGAAATCGCACTGTTGTCAGAGGAGAGAGCAGTCACCAACAGCGATGTTGGCCTCAGCCAGAGAGGTGAGGATCTACTGTCCCTTCATCCAGGTGACCTCTCCATCAAGTCAGTTTTTCATGCCAAACAAAATGATTCTTCCCTCTCCCGGACCACATGTCCATTCTCTTGCAGGATCTCCATCTAATGAGGCCAGACCATCTGGAGTAATCCCCCCACCCCACCCTGCCATCCAAGAGACCTCCTTGGAGGAGAGCTCCGAGGAGGCCATCAAGATGTCACAGCTATCACCCACACCTTCCACCAGCACAGAGACTCACGCCTTGGTGGCTGCACATTAGTGGACAGAGGCACAATCTAGTGAGTGCCACACAGTTGCTGATGCACATCAGGTGGAGGCAGGAATATCCAAGGGAGTCAGCAGTCAGAGGTCTGCTGGATTCCAGAACTCAGTCAGATGCCAAGTCTCGGGACAAGGTTATCCCAGAGCTGAAGCAGGTTTTAGGAGACAGTCATGAGATTCAGGAGGGGATGTCAGTGACATTACAGTGAGTGCACAGCTGATTGGAGGAGTGCCAAAGACTACTGCTGCTGGATATGATACTGACAATGCGTGGCACTGAGGCCAACAGAGACAATGGGCGAAATTCTCCCCTACCCGGCGGGGCGGGGGGTCCCGGCGTACCGGAATGGCGCCAACCACTCCGGTGTCGGACCTCCCCAAAGGTGCGGAATTCTCTGCACCTTTAGGGGCTAGGCCCCCGCCGGAGTGGCTCCCGCTACGCCGCCTGCCGTCGGGGCTGCCTGAAAGTCCTTCGCCACCTGGCGTGAGTCCGTGCATGCACCGGAGCATCAGCAGTTGCTGGCGTCACCACCGGTGCATGCGTGGTAGGGGGGTCTCTTCTGCCTCCGCCATGGTGGAGGGCGTGTCAGCGGTGGAAGAAAAAGATTGCCCCCTCGGCACTGGCCCGCCCGCCGATCGGTGGGCCACGATCGCAGGCCAGACCATCGTGGGGGCACCCCCTGGGGTCCGATCGCCCCTGGCCCCCCCCCCCAAGACCCCGGGGGCCCGCTCACGCCGCCAATCCCGCCGGCACCAGAGGTGGTTTAAACCATGCCAGCGGGAGAGGCCTGACAGCGGCGGGAGTTTAGCCTATCACGGGCTGGAGAATCGCTGCCAGGGGGCACGCCGACTGGCGGGGCGTGATTCCCGCTCCCGCCGATTCCCGGGTGGCGGAGAATTCCGGCCACAGCGGGGGCGGGATGTACGCCGGCCCCGGGCGATTCCCCGACCCTGCGGGGTTTGGAGAATTTCGCCCAATATTTCTGTGTGCCACTTAAAATGCTGTCAGAAGCCAAATGAGGTTCAGATAGCGTAATTACAGTATGAGTAACTTAAGGAATATGGAACAGACATAGGGTGGCACCCACAGTGGAAAACCTGGAGTATGAGCTCAGTGTGTTGAGTGGGAGTGCCCAAGGCTTGATTCAGTTTGTGCTGACCATAGCTGAGGGCATTGACACCATGACCCAGGCGCAGCTGGACATTGCTGAGGCACTGCAGAGCACGGCCCAGTCACTGAGGACCATCGCTGAGGATGTCAACACCATGATGCAGACAACGGGGAGCCGCCAGGACTGGCAGTGCCAGCTGATACAGAGGTCTCTGAACCTCATTCCAGCTGCCCCTCCATCCCATGGAGAACCCCAAGGCCGTATGGGCACCGTCAGGGAGGAGGAAGCGCTGGAGGCCAACCGGGAGTCTGCTACCAAGGAGACGACGGCGATCTTCAGTTCTTCCGAATCCCCGCCTCCTGATACCGGTGCATCTCAAGGCCAGCGGGTAGAAAAGGCTGGCACGGCAATGCCAGTGAGACTGGTAAGTAGGTCGGGTCCCCCTGGCTGCAGGTCCCCCAGAGGACGTCAGCCAAGGGCATCAAAGTCCACAGCGCACTTGGGCTGGCTCCACCTCTGATGGGCATCCTGGGGACACACATAGACATAGCAGGAGACCACGAAAGATCAAGAAGAGGGAGGATCACTGGGCACTGGAGGGGTGGGGGGTCATTATCAGCTCGGGGGAATGGAAATTTCAAGTGTTCACAATTAAAACACGCTACACCTGAAACATATGAAGCTTCTGTCACGTTAAACTTCACAGCGGGCCTGCCTGCACCACCATTCCCTGTTGTCCTCCACTGCTCCCACCCCCAGGTGCAGTGGTCCAAGATCAACCCCCCCCCCCCCCCACCCCCGATGCAGACCCTGTTCAGAGGCCATCCTCTGTGAACGCGCTGTCAGCAGAAAGACAGGAGTCAGACTTTGGCATAAACTGAGGAGCAACAGAGCTTACCTTACAGCAGGTTATCACCACTCTCTTGCCTTGTACCCAGTCCGAGACAGACCTATCACATTGGGGTGATGTTACACAGACCCTAGGAGGATGAAGCAGGGTGATTGGGGAGGGGAGGGCAGGGAATGGGGGGTAGGGAGGGAAATGGATGGGAAGGATGGGAATGGGGGGATGGAGGGATTGGGCGCAAAGAAGTTATGGTGGGGAGTAGAGGGATGGGGGGGGGGGGTGAGCTGACAGAGAAAGCCTCATCCTATGAGAATCGGGAAAGGGTGAGGGCCTTCATAGTCCTCTGGCCGTTGCCGCTTGCCGCTGCCTGTCCTCCATCCTCCGTCTCCTTCTGCGGATATTCCCCAGGCTCATCCTTCATCTCCCTCTGGTCCTCCTCTTCCTCAGACAAGGCCACATTATCCTCCAACATGTCACCCCGCTGCTGTGCTAGGTTGTGGAGGGTATAGCAGGCCACCATAAAGCGGGAGACCTTCTGCAGGGCGTAGTGCACTGCGCCACCAGAGCAGTCCAGGCATTGAAACTGCATTTTGAACGGTCCGATGCACCGCTCAATGACAGCACAGGTGGCAACATGGCCTCGTTATTTTGGATCTCAGCCGTCGCACTGGCTTCATCAGCCAGGACCTCAGCGGGAACCTCTTATCCCCCAAGAGCCAACCTGTTATCCTGGGATGGTCCTCAAAGACGCTGGGAATCTCACAGTGTCCCAGCATGCAGCTGTCATACAAGCTCCCTGGGAAACTTGTATGATCCGGAGGTGGTGGTCGCACACAAGTTGAACATTCATGGATAAGAACACCTTCCTGTTAATGAAGGGTACTTCCTGATGCCCCGAGGCTCGCAAAGTGACAGGTCGCCATCAATTACCCCCTGGATCTGGGGCATCCCAGCAATGGCAGAGAATCCTGCATCCTGGACATCTTGGTAGGCCTGGCCTGGTTTAAAGTTGATAAAGTCTGATGCCCGGGCATTCGTGACCTCATGGGTGCACCTTTGGGCTGCAGCTTGTGATATGCTGCTCAAGTCCTCACTCGAACCATGGAATGATCTTGCATAGAGGTTCAGGACTGCAGTGACCTTAGTAGCCACCAGGAAGGGGTGTCCTCCTGCTCTTCCACCGGGTGCCAAATCCGCGAGGTACTGCACTGTCTCTGTCTCAGGGGCCGCACGGTAGCACAAGTGGATAGCACTGTGGCTTCACAGCGCCATGGTCCCAGGTTCGATTCCTCACTGGTTCACTGCCTGTGCGGACTTTGCACGTTCTCCCCGTGTGCGCGTGGGTTTCCTCCGGGTGCTCCGGTTTCCTCCCACGGTCCAAAGACATGCAGGTTAGGTGGATTGGCCATGCTAAATTGCCCTTAGTGACCAAAAAAGTTAGAAGTGGTTATTGGGTCACAAGGATAAGGTGGAAGTGAGGGCTTAAGTAGGTTGGTGCAAACTCGATGGACCGAATGGCCTCCTTCTGTCCTGTATGTTCTATATTCTATGTTTTATGTTGAGACGGGTCTCCTGCGGCACATGCTGTCCGTCATCTCCTTGAAAGACCAAAGATGCCTGTACACCTTGGGCCATCGCTGGGTTCCTCCTCTGGGTTCCTCCTCGGCCTGATGGGTGGCCGGGTCTCCAGCATGTACAGTGCTGTGGGTGCACATGGGTGCCGCCTCCAGCCTGCGTTGACGCTGGTGTCTTCTCCGGTGTCTAGCCACCTGGGCTAACACCAGCAACGCGAGGGCAGCCTCTGCTGGACTGACATAACCAGTGATATTGTTATATCTGTAAGGATTGGAGAAGGAGAGAGACCAACAATCAGTTCGGGTTCCACCATGGGACCCTCAAATCCCTGAAGCATCCCCTACCCTTATGTGTCCCGTATTCTCTCAGAGTGCCAGCCACTGAGCCAGTTGTGTTGGAAAACCTCACTCTGCACACACACCCCGCCCACAGCAGGGGCCCCTAGACCTCCGGTCCTTGCCAGGAACATGAGGGAGACCATGCTCAGGTGCCCTTCCCTGATCCACACCCTTACACCATGGTCGTGAGGATATCCCCAGTGTGGAAGCCCAGCTCTGGCGTGTTTGATTGTTGGCTGCTGCCTCTATGGTGCTGACGCTTCTCGGGTTCTGGCAAACTGTTCAGGCTCAAGGTTTGGTTGAAATGCGATGCAATAATCATTGACTGAGACATGACACATGTACCCACGAGAAGCCACTTGAGACTATTTTGTTTATTAAATGGTCAAAAGTAACAAGGATTTGAAAATCAACTACATAACATTCTACATATCACACAAACCATGAAACAACAAGGAAACGTCACTGTTCCATATTGGTATCAATACAAAGCTATTTCAGCCCATTTTCACAAAAAAACAAACACACGGAACCACCCCTCACAGGTTCCTCAACAGAAATGGAGGATAAGCCTGAGAATGTGTTATCATGTCCAGAACTTTGTCATAGAAATGATCTGTCCATCAACGTGTTACTTGTTCCACGTATCAGAGCCATTCTCCGCCCAGGAGCCGCAGCTGTGCAGGCCCCTCCCACACGGCCCAATCTGACCGCAACCAAATCCTGGCATCCACATATTCCACTGGCGCTCAAGGTGCAGTTCAACATCCTTGTCTTCCAGCGTGTTTAACCTGTGATGAAGTGCCAGTTACATACAGCACTCACCGCACCAGCAACAAAAGCATCTGTAAAAGCATTTCTTCAATGATGTTATCAGGTGGCATATTTGGATGAATGTCGTGCACCAGGTCCTGCAGCGTCTTCTTGCTTCAAACCGGATTGCCTTCCGGACTCGTACATCCTCTTGAGCCCAGTGTTCCAGGACCCAGCTATCTGAGAAAAAATTGTTCTTCTTTCCGCTACAGAAACGGAAGGAAACAGCAACAGCAGCCTCCAGGCATTTGCAGCCACCAGCAGGAGCAAGCAGCAAACACAACCTGCAGCTTTGAAATGCTCTCACAACTAACAAGGCCAATTCCTTATTAGTAGTAGCCTGCAGCTGTGACACTAGAGGCTGCTCACAGTCACAAGGAAGTGGGAAGGGGGAAGTGACCTTCAGCACAGAACCAAGAGCAGGGCTCTGTCCTGGAAGTGTTTGGTTGGGCAGACAGGCTGCAGCTCTAGTTGCCCCTGTTAGGAGTATCCACAATACTCGGAAGCCTCACAGACAAAAAGCCCCTCAAACCCCCCCCCCCCCCCCCACCCACTCCTAAGCACTGGGGAAGCAGCTCCAGTGCCCTCGAGCTGCATGTTGATAAATGGAAATGGCTACTGACCTTCTCACTTCCCCCCAGCAGCCATTGCTGGGGAGTCCCAAATGACGCCCAGGTGATTTTTCACAGGAGCCAGTTGATTCCCGGGAGGCCGTTGCATTCGACTGCAATTTCGTTAATGAGATGGAAATTAATGCTTGCGATATGCTTGCCACATTTGGGCGTGGTTGGAACTCGACATCGGTTAGATAGTAAACTGACTGGCGTGCGCCTGGCATGAATCTCAATTTTATCCTTTCCTGCTATCTAACTGGCATGACCAGATCTCGCCGACCGCAATCGCGACTTTGAGCACACAACCCAGGCCCAACTGTCCATGTGCAGTGCTGAGGGAGTGCTGCACTGCCAGAGGTTTCACCGTTTGGATGCAGATAAATTAATTCTACATATTTGCCCTCTGAGGTGGATGTAAACAGTTCCCCGGTGTCCGCAATAATATTTATCCCTCAAACAAAATCACAAAAACAGATGATCTGGTCAATATCTCATTGTTTGTGGCGGGTTTCTATGCGAAAATTGGCAGCTCTTTTCCACGCATTGCAATAGTGAGTACTCTTTGAACACCCTTCATTGAATGTAAAATTCTTTAGGATCTCCTGCAGTCAGAAAAGGTGCTACAAAAATGCTGGGCACGATTCTCCGAAATGGAGACAAAGTGCCGACGCCGGAGTGAAAACCGGAGTGTTTCCCTCCGGCGTCGGAGCCCGCTCCCAGCCTCCTATTCTCCCGTCTCCGGGGGGCTAGGAGCGGCATCGCGTATTTTACGTGTGCTGGGCCTTGGCGCCGCGTAAATGATGTGGCCGGCATCGCGTAAATGAAGTCCCCCGCGTATGCCCGGGTTAGCCGGCGCCAACCCGCGCATGCGCGGTTGCCGTCCTCCCCGAGGCCGCCCCGCAAGAAGATGGCGGAAGGATCTTGCGGGTGGTGGAGGAAAGGAGGTCTTCCTTTAGAGAGGTCGGTCCGCCGATTGGTGGGCCCTGATCGCGGGCCAGACCCCATCGGAGGCCCCCCGGTGCAGGAACCCCCCCTCCCCCCCACAAGCCGCCCCGCATAGCGTTCCCGCAGGCAGCGACCAGGTGTGGACGGCGCCGGCGGGAACCTTCGTGTTGGGGCAGCCGCTTGGCCCATCTGGGCTGGAGAATCGGCGGTCGCCTTTTGCAAACGGCGTGCGGCAGTTCTCCCAGTGGCCAGCCGTGATTCTCGCCGTGCTGGTTTGTGTGTTGGGGGGGGGGGGGTGGGAGAATCGCGTGCGGGTGCCGGGGCAGCGTGGCGGGACTCGCGCGGTGCTCCGGCGATTCTCCCATCCGGCGTCGGGGGGAGGGAGAATTCGCCCGCTATACTTTCTCAATTGCAGACCTCCAGCATTCAGCTTACCTTTCATATGTGGAAAGTAACAATCAGTTTAATGAGTGCGCAATCCTCATTGGGGAATGTGTGATTAAAGTCAATGCAGACTGGGATCATGCTGCCTGCTGATTGTAAGAACTGGAAACACAGCAGGACTGTCAATTACTGAGAGAGAGTTGGGGAAAACTTGTTAATGTTTAGTTAACTTTTCTGATCAGGAAATAAACTAAACTGAACAAAACAGAAGGGAGAATGACAAAGATCAAACGTACAGATAAGCTCATAATTCATACTTGCATTGATAGAAGGCCAGTCACATCCTCAGGGCATCCCAAAGTCAATTGTTTCATTTTTAATGAATGGTTAGAACTTTCTTTTTATTCATTCACAGGATGTGTGAGTAATTGGCCAGGCCAGGATTTAATGTCCATTCCGAAACATTTGTGAGAAGGTGGTTACTTTTTTTGTCCATGTGAATAATAGATTGTCGTTCAGATCTTGTCACAACTGAGTGGCTTGCTGGGCCATTTCAGGGGATCTGGAGTCACAGGACAGTCAGACTGGGGAAGGATGGCACACTTACTTTCCAAAAGCATTGGTGAACCAGATGGGTTTTGAAAACCAGCTGGCAGTTTCATGCTCACTGTTACTAAGGCCGGCTCTCTCTTCTTCAGTTCTCTACCCAACCCACAGAACCGCAGCCTCAGCAAGGAGGCTGGTCCTGAATCCACCCCCTCCCCCACCCCCCCCCACCAAGCTGGAATAGAGATTGAATCCTGTGTATTTGCCGCCAATCTGATCAAACTAGCTATCCAGCCAACTGAGCCAACCAGCCCCCAAAGAGTCCCATTTGCTGCGACACCATCCACTTACAGACACCACCTTGTTGCTTGGAGACATGGGTAGTGACGGTAGAGGCTTCTTTTCATCACATGGCTGACCAGGAATCTCTCCAAATCCTACCAGTATTACCAAGTCCTACTGGCACGCATTAGAAAGATTTGCAGGCTGCTACTCACCAGAAGTCCTGGAGTGGGGCTTAAAAACCGGAGCTTCTGGCTCAGAGACAGGGACACTACCCACTGCTCCGCAGTACCTCCTCCACTGGCTCTTTATTCCAGGTTTATTTAAATTCCCTCACCTGGCGTGGTGACATTTGCAACCACTTGCTGAGGTGTGTAGCATGGATTCCACTAAAGAGGGAGCGATGTAACTACATGAGTGAGCAAGGAAGAGAAGGAAATGTTGATGGAGTGAGGTGGGGAAGTGTGGCAGGAGGCTCCTGTGGAGTATAAACACCAGCGTGAACTAGTTAACACAACACAAAAAATAGGAATAGGAGTAGACCATTCGGCCCATCGAGCGTCTCCACCATTCAATACGACCATGGCTGAGCTTGGGTTTCAACTCCAGTTGGGCTGTGAATTTTGTTGTTTTTTTGGTCCATTATTCATTGCCCATAGCTGCCTTGAAAGGGATATGGAGTAGAGTAATAAACAGGGAATGGGGCTAGTTAAATTGGTCTCACAGACACTCAACATGCACTGGCTGGGCTGAATGAGCTTCTTCTGTGCTGTAATCATTAGATGATTATGATTCTATTCTTTGATGTGAAAGTGGTGGCAACAGAAAATCATGTAAAAAATAAGAATGCTCAAAGCAACAGGTTAACACGCATGAACTGTACGGCACAGAGTCTGGAAAATAAGGCAGCAGGAAACAATTATTTTACAGGAAGCTCTCGACTTACCAACTTCAACAGAAACTGGTTTACAAAACTAGATAAGGATAGATAATAAATTATATAAACAGTAGATAAAACAGTGGCAGTGCTGGTTAAAGAGGAATAGGAAAGTGTAGCAGCTCACTTGTACACAGGATCGTTCCAAAAGAAGCTGATGAGATGAATAACTAACTTTTATTTTTGCTGGTTTTTGGTTAAGGGAATATTATTGACTGTAATGAATTCTATTGCTCCTCTTCCGATTAATGCCGGTCATCTTTTATTTCCACCTAAACAGGCAGCCAGGATTTTGACACTTCCCAGAATAGTAAGACTCCCTCAGTATAAAACCTGAGCATAATATCTGGGCAGAATCATAGAAAAGTTACAGCACAGAAGGAGGTCATTCGGCCTACCTTGTCCATGCCAGCCTGACTCCATCCCACCTTGCTGCATCCGGTTCATGCCCTGTAGCTTAGAGCACTTAACGTGCAGATCCAGGTACTTTTTAAAAGAGTTTAGGGTCTCTGATGACTCCACAAACTCGGGCAGCGAATTCCAGACTCCCACTACCCTCTGTGTAAAAACGTTTTTCTCATGCCCCCTCTACACCTTCTGCCACTTAACTTGAATCTGTGTACCTTGGTTCTAGAATTTTCCACCAAGGGAAGCAATTTTATCCTGTCCACTCCATCTCTTCCCCTCATAATTTTGCACACCTCAATTAAGTCACCCCTCAGTCTTCTTTGTACCAAGCAAAATAACCCCAACCAATCCAATCTCTCCTCGTAGCAATACTTTTGTAGTCCTGGTAATATTCTTGTAAACCTTTTCTGCACTCTCTCCAGAGCAATAGAGTCCTTCCTACAATGTGGTGACCAGAACTGCACACAGTATACCCATTGTGGCCCCACCAGTGTTTTATACAATTCCAACATTATATCGTAACTTTTATATTCTATACCTCTGCCAATGAAGGACAGCATTCCACATGCTTTCTTAACAACCTGGTCTACTTGAACTGCTGCCTTTAGGGACCTGTGTACCTGTACGCCACATTCTTTTCACTGCATCTACCCATCTTAGTATAGTCCCATTTATTGTGTACTCCCTATAACTGTTTGACGTCCCTAAATGCATGACCTCACACTTCTCTGTGTTAAATTCCATCTGCCACTTTATCGTCCACTCCACCAATCCATTTATATCATTTTGGAGATTATACCTATGCTATACACTGTCCACGACTCGGCCAATCTTTGTGTTGCCTGCAAATTTCCCAATCATGCTCTTCACGTTCACATCCAAATCATTAATATATAACACAAACAGTAAGGGTCCCAACACCGAGCCCTATGGAACACCACTTGAAACAACTTTCCAATTGCAAGGGAAACCATCCTGTTACTAAGCCAACTTTTTATCCAGTTTGCCACATTGCCCTGTATCCCATGGGCTTTCACTTTTTGACCAATCTGCTATGTAGGACTTTGTCAAATGCCTTGCTAAAATCCATGTACACCACATCCACTGCACTACCTTCAGCAACCCTTCTTGTCACTTCCTCAAAGAATTCAATCAAATTTGTGAGGTAAGACCTTCCTTTAATAAATCCATGCTGACTATTCCTAAACAGTCTATGCCTTTCCATGTGACAGTTTATCCTATCTCTCGGAATTGATTCTAATAATTTGCACACCCACTGACGTAATACTAACTGGCCTATAATTGTTCAGCATTTCCTGTGATCCGCTTTTAAACCATGGTACCACATTTGCATTTCTCCGGTACCTCTCCTGTGTCTAGTGAGGGTTGGAAAATCATCCTCAGAGCATCTGCTATCTCCTCCCTGACTGCCTTCAGTAGCCTTGAAACAATCCATCTGGTCCTGGCAACTTATCAACTTTCAAGGATTGCAATCCTTTGAGTACTTCCTTTCTCTTTATGATTATCCCATCCAGAATCTCTCAATGTTGCTCCTGGACTACTGTATCTGCATCATCCCTTTCCTTTGTAAACACGGGGAAAAAATATTCACTTAAAATCCTTCTCACAGCCTTTGCACACAAGTTCCTTTCATCATCTCTGATAATTCCCACTTTTTCCTTAACTAATCTTTTACCATGAATATATTGGTAAAACATCTTTGGGTATTCTTTAACTTTACTTGCTAATCTTTTTTCATGCGCTCTCCTTGATTGCCTCATTTCCTTTGCCCCTGTACTCTCTATACTCGTCTAGACTATCTGCAGTGCTTAGTTCTTTATGCCAATCATACGCTTTTTCTGTTTGATTTCCCCTGTATTCCTCTAGACAACCAGGTGGGTCTAGATTTGACAGTACGACTCTTATTTTTGGAAGGGACATGTCTACTTTGTTAGTTTAGGATCTCTCCTTTTAGTGCTTCCCACTGGTTTTCCTCAGATTTATCCTCCAGCAGTGCTGGCCAGTCCACCTCAGCCAAGTCCCTTCTCATTTCAACAACATTTTCCTTCCCCCAGTTCAACATTTTTACTTCTACTTTACCTCTGACCTTTTCCAAGGTAATGCTGAATCTAAATGAATTGTGATCACTATCCCCGATATGGTCGGCAACTGTCACTTCAACCACATGCCCTTCTTGGTTCCCCAAGACTAGGTCTAGAATTGCATCTCCTCTCGTTGGGTTTGTCACTAATTGGTCGAAAAGATTTTCCTGGACACATTGCATGAATCTTTCACCCTCAGTTCCCCTTGAATTGTTTGATTCCCAGTTAACGTAGATTAACATAGAATTTACAGTGCAGAAGGAGGCCATTCGGCCCATCGAGTCTGCACCGGCTCTTGGTCAACCCTACCCAAGGTCAACACCTCCACCCTATCCCCATAACCCAGTAACCCCACCCAACACTAAGGGCAATTGTTTGGACACTAAGGGCAATTTATCATTTAGCAATTGTGCTAACCACAATGCTACCGTGCTGCCCAGTCGATATTAGTATAGTTGAAAGTCTCCTACTATTATTGCCCTCTTGTTCTTATAGGCAGGAATGTGCCACAATATTAACTCTTCTATCTCCCTTTCACAATTTGGGTGTCTGTAGTATACTCCCAGTAGTGTAACTGCCCGTTTTTTTAATTTCTAAGTTCAAGGGTGGCACAGTAGCACAGTGGTTACCACAGTTGCTTCACAGCGCCAGGGTCCCAGGTTCGATTCCTGGCTTGGGTCACTGTCTGTACGTTCTCCTCATGTCTGCGTGGGGTTCCTCCGGGTGCTCGGTTTCCTCCCACAGTCCAACGGTTAGGTGGACTGTTACATTTCCCTTAGTGTCCAAAAAGATTAGGTGGGGTTACTGGGATAGGGTGGAGGTGTGGGCTTAAGTGGGATGCTCTTTCCGAGGGCTGGTACAGACTCAATGTGCTCAATGGCCTCTTTCTGCACTGGTTCTATGGTTCTATGAAGCCTCGCTTGTTGACCCATTTAGTCCATCATAAGGTTGAGTCGGACCAATAAAGGAAATTTCAATAGATCAATAACCATAACAGTATTGATAAAAAGCTGTGGAAACTCAGTATATATGTTCTCTGATACAAATTCTGTTAACACCATGTGGCGACAGAAGTGAGCCATTTAATAAATGATAAGTCGTCAAGACTGCAAATTATGAAGTTGTTTCACAGTTTCTGTGTTTTTATTGTTCTCCAGTCAGACAACTTTCAATAAAGAAGAATTAAAGGAAGAATTATCAGGACAAGTTTGATACCACACACAAGACACACGCGAGGGGACCAGTACGAAATTAAGTTTATTGAAAAAAGAAGTTCCAGTCTTGTGTTCAACAATGAACAACTGTACTGTTGACCACAGTATCCATCAGATTCTGTTTCCCATCGTTTACACCTTTGTCTTCATTGTCGGCCTCCCAACTAATCTCCTGTCCCTGTACCACAGCTACCTGCAGATCAAACAAAAGAATGAGCTGGGAATCTATCTCTGCAATCTGACCATCTCAGACCTGTTGTATCTCTTTTCCTTGCCCTTCTGGGTTCAGTATATGCTGCAGCACGATGACTGGGTCCTCCCTCGAGCATTCTGCGTACTCAGTGGTTTATTCCTCTACCAGAATATCTACATCAGCATTGGCTTCCTCTGCTTCATCTCCATTAATCGCTTCCTCGCAGTGGCCTACCCTATGAAATATAAATTCTTACACACCAGGAGGGCTGCAGTGATCATCAGTGTTTTCATCTGGCTCAAGGAGATCCCTGCCTGTGCCTTTTACATCCAGTCCCAGGTTCTCAGTGTAGACAAGGAGAATGACACCTTGTGTTTCGAACAATATCCCATGCAGACAGAGGACAGATATTTAAATGCTTACAAGCTCTCGTTTGGGTTCTTGATTCCTTTAATTTTATTAATCTACTCTTACTACAAGGTGCTGATGGTGGTCCACAAGAGCCACGGGCTTGAAAAACAACGGAAATTAAGAATAAAAAAATTGGTATCTGGGACAATCATCATTGTCCTGGCTTGCTTTGTTCCTTATCACGTTTTTCTGATGGTCCGGACCATATCGGAACATGACTGTAAATTTGCAGATGCGGTTTTTGAAGCTTACCATTTTGGACTTCTGTTGACAAGTTTAAACTGCCTGGCTGATCCCATCTTGTACTGCTTCATATCTCCGAGCTCACAGGGCTGGTTAGGCAGATTCCTGGATCCTGTTGCAAACTTCCTTCCTTGCAGAAGAAGAAAAGAAATTGAGAATGTGGAGATGAAGATCAATTCACCAGGCACGGCCAAAATAAGTCTTGTGACTCAAAGACTCCAAAAACAGGAAGAAAATGATTATCAAAGTTCAACAAAAGCATGATTCGCTAATTAAACCTCTGATGGGATTTCAGTAAAAACAAAGTATGTATTTAGGTATGTAAAGGTCAACAGATAAAATGTGATGTGTAAAGGAAACACATTAAAAGAGCTCAAACAATCTGTGTTTGTTGGAAGGGGGCAATAAGAACATAAGAACATAAGAACTAGGAGCAGGAGTAGGCCATCTGGCCCTTCGAGCCTGCTCCGCCATTCAATTAGATCATGGCTGATCTTTTGTGGACTCAGCTCCACTTTCCGGCCTGAACAACATAACCCTTAATCCCTTTATTCTTCAAAAAACTATCTATCTTTACCTTAAAAACATGTAATGAAGGAGCCTCAACTGCTTCACTGGGAAAGGAATTCCATAGATTCACAACCCTTTGGGTGAAGAAGTTCCTCCGAAACTCAGTCCTAATTCTACTTCCCCTTATTTTGAGGCTATGTCCCCTAGTTCTGCTGTCACCCGCCAGTGGAAACAACCTGCCCGCATCTATCCTATCTATTCCCTTCATAATTTTAAATGTTTCTATAAGATCCCCCCTCATCCATCTAAATTCCAACGAGTACAGTCCCAGTCTACTCAACCTCTCCTCATAATCCAACCCCTTCAGCTCTGGGATTAACCTAGTGAATCTCCTCTGCACACCCTCCAGCACCAGTACGTCCTTTCGCAAGTAAGGAGACCAAAACTGAACACAATACTCCAGGTGTGGCCGCACTAACACCTTATACAATTGCAACATAACCTCCCTAGTCTTAAACTCCATCCCTCTAGCAATGAAGGACAAAATTCCATTTGCCTTCTTAATCACCTGTTGCACTTGTAACCCAACCTTCTGTGACTCATGCACTAGCACACCCAAGTCTCTCTGAACAGCGGCATGCTTTAATATTTTATCGTTTAAATAATAATCCCATTTGCTGTTATTCCTACCAAAATGGATAACCTCACATTTGTCAACATTGGATTCCATCTGCCAGACCCTAGCCCATTCACTTAACCTATCCAGACTTCCAGTATCCTCTGCACTTTTCGCTTTACCACTCATCTTAGTGTCTTCTGCAAACTTGGACACATTGCCCTTGGTCCCCAACTCCAAATCATCTATGTAAATTGTGAACAATTGTGGGCCCAACACGGATCCCTGAGGGACACCACTAGCTACTGATTGCCAACCAGAGAAACACCCATTTATCCCAACTCTTTGCTTTCTATTAATTAACCAATCCTCTATCCATGCTACTACTTTACCCTTAATGCCATGCATCTTTATCTTATGCAGCAACCTTTTGTGTGGCACCTTGTCAAAGGCTTTCTGGAAATCCAGATATACCACATCCATCGGCTCCCCGTTATCTACTGCACTGGTAATGTCCTCAAAAAATTCCACTAAATTAGTTAGGCATGACCTGCCCTTTACGAACCCATGCTGCATCTGCCCAATGGGAAAATTTCTATCCAGATGCCTCGCAATTTCTTCCTTGATGATAGATTCCAGCATCTTCCCTACTACCGAAGTTAAGCTCACTGGCCTATAATTTCCTGCTTTCTGCCTACCTCCTTTTTTAAACAGTGGCGTCACGTTTGCTAATTTCCAATCCACCGGGACCACCCCAGAGTCTAGTGAATTTCGGTAAATTATCACTAGTGCATCTGCAATTTCCCTAGCCATCTCTTTTAGCACTCTGGGATGCATTCCATCAGGGCCAGGAGACTTGTCTACCTTTAGCCCCATTAGCTTGCCCATCACTCCCTCCTTAGTGATAACAATCCTCTCAAGGTCCTCACCTGTCATAGCCTCATTTCTATCAGTCGCTGGCATGTTATTTGTGTCTTCCACTGTGAAGACCGACCCAAAAAACCTGGTCAGTTCCTCAGCCATCTCCTCATTTCCCATTATTAAAACTCCCTTCTCATCCTCTAAAGGACCAATATTTACCTTAGCCACTCTTTTTTGTCTTATATATTTGTAAAAACTTTTACTGTCTGTTTTTATATTCTGAGCAAGTTTACTCTCATACTCTATCTTACTCTTCTTTATAGCTTTTTTAGTAGCTTTCTGTTGCCCCCTAAAGATTTCCCAGTCCTCTAACCTCCCAGCAATCTTTGCCACTTTATAAGCTTTTTCCTTCAATTTGATACTCTCCCTTATTTCCTTAGATATCCACGGTCGATTTTCCCTCTTTCTTCCGTCCTTCCTTTTTGTTGGTATAAACCTTTGCTGAGCACTGTGAAAAATCGCTTGGAAGGTTCTCCACTGTTCCTCAACTGTTCCACCATAGCTCCCAGTCTACCTTAGCTAGTTCTTCTCTCATCCCCTTGTAATCTCCTTTGTTTAAACACAAAACACTAGTATTTGATTTTACTTTCTCACCCTCCATCTGTATTTTAAATTCCACCATATTGTGATCGCTCCTTCCGAGAGGATCCCTAACTATGAGATCATGAATCAATCCTGTCTCATTACACAGGACAAGATCTAGGACCACTTGTTCCCTCGTAGGTTCCATTACATACTGTTCTAGGAAATTATCGCGGATACATTCTATAAACTCCTCCTCAAGGTTGCCTTGACCGACCTGGTTAAACCAATCGACATGTAGATTAAAATCCCCCATGATAACTGCTGTACCATTTCTACATGCATCAGTTATTTCTTTGTTTATTGCCTGCCCCACCATATCGTTACTATTTGGTGGCCGATAGACTACTCCTATCAGTGACTTTTTCGCCTTACTATTCCTGATTTCCACCCAAATGGATTCAACCTTATCCTCCATAGCACCGATGTCATCCCTTACTATTGCCCGGATGTCATCCTTAAATAACAGAGCAACACCACCTCCCTTACCATCCACTCTGTCCTTCCGAATAGTTTGATACCCTCGGATATTTAACTCCCAGTCGTGACCATCCTTTAATCATGTTTCAGTAATGGCCACTAAATCATAGTCATTTACGATGATTTGTGCCATCAACTCATTTACTTTATTCCGAATACTACGAGCATTCAGGTAAAGTACACTTATGTTGTTTTTTTTACCTCTGTTTTGAATCTTAACATCTCCAGTTTTATTCCTTTTGTTATTACTGGGCCTATTCACTGAGCTCCCCTCAGTCACTGTACCTTGTACTGTCGCCCTTTTAGATTTTTGACTATGTCTTCTCTGCCTTGCACTTTTCCCCTTACTTCCTTTTGCTTCTGTCCCTGTTTTACTACCTTCCAACTTCCTGCATCGGTTCCCATCCCCCTGCCACATTAGTTTAAACCCTGCCCAACAGCTCTAGAAAACATCGTCCTGCCCAGGTGCAGACCGTCCAGTTTGTACTGGTCCCACCTCCCCCAGAACCAGTCCCAATGCCCCAGGAATTTGAATCCCTCCCTCTTGCACCATCTCTCGAGCCACGCATTCATCCTATCTATCCTGACATTCCTACTCTGACTAGCTCGTGGCACTGGTAGCAATCCTGAGATTACTACCTTTGAGGTCCTACTTTTTAGTTTAACTCCTAACTCCCTGAATTCCGCTTGTAGGACCTCATCCCGTTTTTTACCTATATCGTTGGTGCCTATGTGCACCACGACAGCTGGCTGTTCACCCTCCCCCCCCCCCCCCAGAATGTCCTGCAGCCGCTCCGAGACATCCTTGACCCTTGCACCAGGGAGGCAACATACCATCCTGGAGTCTCGATTGCGTCCACAGAACCGCCTGTCTATTCCCCTTACGATCGAGTCCCCAATCACTATAGCCCTGCCATTTTTCTTCCTGCCCTGCTGCGCAGCAGAGCCAGCCACGGTGCCATGAACCTGGCTGCTGCTGCCTTCCCCTGGTGAGCCATCTCCCTCAACAGTATCCAAAGCGGTATATCTGTTTTGCAGGGAGATGACCGCAGGGGACACCTGCACTGCCTTCCTACTCTTGCTCTTTCTTTTGGTCACCCATTTTCTATCTCCCTCAGTAACCTTCACCTGCGGTGTGACCAACTCGCTAAACGTGCTATCCATGACCTCCTCAACATCGCGGATGCTCCAAAGTGAGTCCATCCGCAGCTCCAGAGCCGTCAAGCGGTCTAACAAGAGCTGCAACTGAACACACTTCTTGCACGTGAAGGAGCCAGGGACAGTGGATGTGTCCCTGAGCTCCCACATCGCACACGAGGAGCATGACACGGGTCTGGGATCTCCTGCCATGTCTTAAACCCTTGGTAAACTTAAACAACTAGAATTTCAAAATAAAAATAAATAAATTAGACAATGAAAAGAAAAAGAGAGACTACTTACCAGTCACTTACCAGGGTTAAAAAGCACCTCCTCACACTCTGCACCGAATTACCTCACTGCACCAAATTACCAAGTTTCAATCCCCACTCCGGATGTGTCTCCTGGAAAAGTGCTCGCTTACTGTGTGCGCTGTCTGTTTGTCTTTTATACAGACCTCAGCTAACCGATGACTCAAAAAATACCTTAACTTCAAAGAGAAGAATACAATGTGCCCCTAAACAGGCCTCAGGTGATTGACAGATAACTGCCTCTCAGCAATTAGGGTGGGGGCAGCTTCAACCAATCAGACACTAAGCTCCACACTGCACTTTTAACTGAAAAACAGCAGAATTAGATTTTCCACTTACCTTTGCTGATTTACCTCACTGCACCAAATTACCAAGTTTCAATCCCCACTCTGGATGAGTCTCACTCCGGATGTGTCTCCTGGAAAAGTGCTAGCTTACTGTGTGCGCTGTCTGTCTGTCTTTTATACAGACCTCAGCAAACCGATGACTCAAAAAATACCTTAACTTCAAAGAGAAGAATACAATGAGCCATCTGTGCATAATATCAGTATGTGTGAGTCTGTTGTATACAATGGGGACAGGGTGTATAATGGGGACAGGGTGTATAATGGGGACAGGGTGTATAATGGGGACAAGGTGTCTAATGGGGACAGGATGTATAATGGGGACAGCATGTAGAATGGGGACAGGGTGTATAATGGGGACAGGGTGTATAATGGGGACAGGGTGTATACTGGGGATAGGGTGTATAATGAGGACAGGGTGCATATTGAGAACAGAGGGTATAATGGAGACTGGGTGTAAAATGGGGACAAAATGTACACTGATGATTTGGAGGTTTTAAACTAATTTGGAGGTTTTAAACTAATGTGGCAGGGGGATGGGAACCAGATTAGGAAGTTAGAGGTCAGTAAAGAGGCAGCAACTAAAGCCAGTAAGGTACTAGATAATAAACTCAATGTGACTAAGGGGAAGAGTAGACAGGGAAGAGATGATGAACGCAAAGGGATAGGTGGTCTGAGGTGCATTTGTTTTAATGCGAGAAGTGTAGCAGGTAAGGCAGATGAATTTAGGGCTTGGATTAGTACCTGGGATGATGTTATTGGTATTACTGAGAGTTGGTTGAGGGAAGGGCAAGACTGGCAACTAAATATCCCAGGGTATAGATGCTTCAAGAGGGATAGAGAGGGAGGTAAAAGGGGTGGAGGAGTTGCATTACTGGTCAGAGATGATATCACAGCTGTGATTAAGAGGGCACGATGGAGGATTCAAGCACTGAGGCAATATGGGTAGAGCTAAGAAATAGGAAGGGTGGAGTAACATTGTTGGGAATTTACTACAGGCCTCCCAAAAGCGAGCGTGAAGTAGAGGTACAAATATGTAGACAGATTATGGAAAAATGTAGGAGCAATAAGGTGGTCGTGATAGGAGATTTTAACTTCCCAAACAGTGAATGGGACTCATGTAGTATTGGAGGCGTAGATGAAGCAGAATTTGTAAGGAGCATCCAGGAGAATTTTTTAGAGCAGTATGTAAATAGTTCAACTCGGGAAGGAGCCATACTGAACCTGGTATTGAGGAATGATCCCGGCCAGGTGGTTGATGTTTCAGTCGGTGATTACTTTGGGAATAACGATCACAATTCCGTAAGTTTTAGAATACTCATGGACAAAGACAAGAGTGGTCCTAAAGGAAGAGTGCTAAATTGGGGAAAGGCCAAGTATAACAAAATTCGGCAGGGGCTAGGGAATGTGGATTGGGAGCAGCTGTTTAAGGATAAATCCACATTTGAAATGTGGGAGTCTTTTAAGGAAAGGTTGATTAGAATGCAGGACAGACATGTCCCTGTGAAAATGAGGGATAGAAATGGCAAGATTAGGGAACCATGGATGACGGGTGGAATTGTGATTCTAGCTGAGATGAAAAAGGAAGCATACATAAAATCTAGGCGACTTAAAACTGATGAAGCTTTGGAGGAATATCGGGAAAATAGGACAAATCTCAAACGCGCAATAAAGAGGGCTAAAAGGGGTCATGAAATATCTTTGGCTAACAGGGTTAAGGAAAATCCCAAAGCCTTTTATTCGTATATAAGGAGCAAGGGGTAACTAGAGAAAGGATTGGCCCACTCAAAGACAAAAGAGGGAATTTATGCGTGGACTCAGAGGAAATGGGTGAGATTCTTAATGAGTACTTTGCATCGGTATTCACCAAGGAGAGGGACAAGACGGATGTTAAGGTTAGGGATGGATGTTTAAATACTCTAGGTCAAGTCGGCATAAGGAAGAGGGAAGTTTTGGGTATTTAAAAGGCATTATGGTGGACAAGTCCCCAGGTCCGGATGGGATCTATCCCAGGTTATTGAGGGAAGCGAGGGACAAAATAGCTGGGGCCTTAACAGATATCTTTGCAGCATACTTGAGCACGGGTGAGGTCCTGGAGGACTGGAGAATTGCTAATGTTGTCCCTTTGTTTAAGAAGGGTAGCAGGGATAATCCAGGGAATTATAGACCTGTGAGTTTGACGTCAGTGGTAGGCAAACTGTTGGAGAAGATACTGAGGGATAGGATCTATTCACATTTGGAAGAAATGTGATAGGCAGCATGTTTTGTGCAGGGAAGGTCATGTCTTACAAACCTAATAGAATTCATTGAGGAAGTGACAAAGTTAATTTATGAAGGAAGGGCTGTAGATGCCATATACATGGACTTCAGTAAAGCGTTTGATAAAGTTTCCCATGGCATGTTGATGGAAAAAGTGAAGTCGTATGGGGTTCAGGGTGTACTCGCTAGATGGATAAAGAACTGGCTGGGCAACAGGAGACAGAGAGTAGTGGTGGAAGGGAGTGTCTCAAAATGGAGAAAGGTGACTAGTGGTGTTCCACAGGGATCCGTGCTCGGATCACTGTTGTTTGTGATATACATAAATGATCTGGACGAAGGTATAAGTGGTCTGATGAGCAATTTTGCAGATGATACTAAGATTGGTGGAGTTGCAGATAGCGAGGAGGACTGTCAGAGAATACAGCAAAATATAGATAGATTTGAGAGTTGGGCAGAGAAATGGCAGATGGAGTTCAAGCCAGGCAAATGCGAGGTGATGCATTTTGGAAGGTCTAATTCAAGAGCGGACTATAAGGTCAATGGAATAGTCCTGGGGAAAATTAATGTACAGAGAGATCTGGGAGTTCAGGTTCATTGTACCCTGACGCAGGTCAATAGAGTGGTCAAGAAGGCATACAGCATGCTTGCCTTCATTGGACGGGGTATTGAGTACAAGAGTCGGCAGGTCATGTTACAGTTGTATATGACTTTGGTTAGGCCACATTTGGAATACTGCGTGCAGTTCTGGTCGCCACATTTCCAGAAGGATGTGGATGCTTTAGAGAGGGTGCAGAGGAGGTTCACCAGGATGTTGCCTGGTATGGAGGGTGCTAGCTATGAAGAAAGGTTGAGTAGATTAGGATTGTTTTAGTTGGAAAGACGGAGGTTGAGGGGGTCCTGATTGAGGTCTACAAAATTATGAGAGGTAGGGACAGGGTGGATAGCAACAAGCTTTTTCCAAGAGTGGGGGTGTCAATTACAAGGGGTCACGATTTCAAGGTGAGAGGGGGAAAGTTTAAGGGAGATGTACATGGAAACTTTTTTACGCAGAGGGCGGTGGGTGCCTGGAACGCTTTGCCAGCGGAGGTGGTAGAGGCGGGGACGATAGCATCATGTAAGATGCATCTAGACAGATATATGAACGGGTGGAGAACAGAGGGAAGTAGATCGTTGGAAAATAGGCGACAGGTTTAGATAAAGGATCTGGATCGGTGCAGGCTGGGAGGGCCGAAGGGCCTGTTCCTGTGCTGTAATTTTCTTTGTTCTTTGTTCTTTGTATGATGTGGTATATAATGGGGACAAAGTGTATAATGGGGACAGGGTGTATAATGGGACAAGGATGTACAATGGGGATGGGTGTATAATGGAAGTGGATTGTATAATGGGGCTACGTGTATAATGGGGATGGGTGGGTAATGGTGCTGGGTGTTTAATGGGACAATGACGTACAATGGGGATGGGTGTATAATGGGCAGAGCATGTACAATGATGACAGGGTGTATACTGGGGATGGAGTGTATAATGGGGATGGAGTATATATGGGGATGGAGTGTATAATGGGGATGGAGTGTATAATGGGGGTGGAGTGTATAATGGGGATGGAGTATATATGGGGATGGAGTGTATAAAGGGGATGGAGTATATAATGGGGATGGAGTGTATAATGGAGATGGAGTATATATGGGGATGGAGTGTATAATGAGGATGGAGTATATAATTGGGCTAGGATGTATGATGGGATGTATAATGGGGACAAGATATATAATGTGGCTGGAGTGTATAATTGTGCTATGGTGAATAATGTGGAGGGGGGTCTAATGGGGACAGAATGTATAATTGGGCTAGAGTGTGTAATGGGGATGGGGTGTATAATGGGGACAGAGTGTATAATTGGGCTAGAGTGTGTAATGGGGATGGGGTGTATAATGGGGACAGAGTGTGTAAACCGGCTGGTTGTATAATCCGGCTGGGTGTATAATCGGGCTGGGTTTATAATGGGTTGGGAGTAGAATTGGGCTGGGTATATAATGGCGACCGGCTGTACAATGGGGACCCGTTGAATAATGGGGACCGGGTATATCATGGGGTCAGAGTGTACAATTGTGCTAGGTGTATAATGGGGCAGGGTGTATAAAGGGGTAGGGGTGTATAATTGGGCAGTGTACACAATGGGGACTGGGTGCAGAATGGAATTCATACATCGGGGCCCATTCTCTAAAAACTAATGGAATGTGTTCAAGCCTTGCATCTTTTTTGAATTACCTGGGAAATTGGGGTTCCTATAGTTCCCTGTTGCTTCCTCCATGGCAACACCTCAGCCAATCAGAATAGACCTGGCAACCAATCCGCAGCCTATTGTCCTGTAGTATAAATGATTGTGCTCGTTTGAAATTTGGCATTCTTGCATTTGCCCTAAGGGGTGCAAGACAGACACATCTCTCTCTTTCCTGCCACTTTCAGGTGTGATTTTAAATTGTTTAGCGGAATTGAAAAGGAGAGATGGAAAGAAACTGTTTCTTCTAATGGCCCCAAAACAAAAAGAGACTTTGCGTTAAAGTTAGAGTTCACGGGCGGTGTCAGAAAGCATGCCCTCACACAAATTGATACATTCGGAAACTCCTCCCACCAAAATACTGCTGAGGGTGGGGGACAGTTGAAGATTTCAAAATTGTGCTTGATACTTTTTTGTTTGGCAAGGATCTTTTTTTTTTTTAAATAATTTTTATTGAAAAATTTTGATTTTATACAACATTGACACACCTTAGTAAAATACCGAAAATAACAATAATATTAACAATCATATACATTCGCCCCACCTCCATGAACAACACAGCATTTTAACATCAACGCAAATTAACGCACTATAAAGTTACAGAATAGGCACTACAATAGTGCACCCCCCCCCCCCCCCCCCCCCCCGGGTTGCTGCTGCTATTGACCAAGTTACCTATCTCTGAGCCAGGAAGTCCAGAAAAGGCTGCTATCGTTTATAGAACCCTTGTATTGATCCTCTCAGGGCAAATTTGACCTTTTCCAATTTTATAAATCCCGCCATGTCACTGATCCAGGTCTCCACGCTTGGGGGCCTTGCATCCTTCATTTGGCAAGGATCTTAATCTACAGGGGGAAGCAGGTGGATGGGCTCAAGGTACAGATCAGCCATCATCTAATGCAGAACAGGCTGAAATGGGCTGACTGGCCTCCTCTGTTCCTGAGCTCCTCGACCTGAGGTTTTACTCCTGTATCTATGCAGAACATGCGGCTTTTATTGTTTTGCTTCATAACCTGTTTCTTTTTTATATTCCTCCCTGATCCCCATCCCATTTAGGAAAATCTCCAGGGTTGATTTTCTGGTGGAATTGAAGATTGCAGTGAAATGAAGCAATTCAAAGAGTGTTCTCTTCATATTGACCATGGACATGGCCAACCAATCAGCGTGCGATAAAGATGATTGCACCAATTGCACTCTCGAGTCTAGAATCCACCAGACACAGTCTACATTGCTGTCTTCATCACCAGCTTCCCAACTAATCTTCTGTCCCTGAATCACAGCTACCTGCAGATCAGACAGGGGAATAAGCCGGGAGTCTATCTGTGCAATCTGACCATCTCAGACCTGTTGCACCTCACCTGTTTGCCCTTGTGGATCCAATACTTACTGATGAAAGATAATTGGGTGAATGGCGAGTTGCTGTGCAGGATTTCTGGGATCGTCCTCTACGAGAATATTTATGTGAGCATCGCATTCCTCTGTTGCATCTCTGTAGATCGTTACTTCGCAGTGGTCCACCCTTTAAGATTCCATACCTTCCGAACTCTGAAAGCTGTGCTTCTGGTCAGTGTTTTCATCTGGATCAAAGAAATTGGAACCAGTGTTTTCATTTTCTCTCATGATGGGACTGTGAAAGATCAAACTAATCACTTACTCTGTTTCGAGCATTATCCACTGCAGTCTTGGCGAAAAATTACCGTCTCTCTGTTGGCTTCCTTTTCCCCATTGCTCTGTTGGCCTTTTCCTATCACAGGGTGCTGATATCTATCCGGGAGAGTCAAGGCATTCAGCAGAATCAAAAGTTAAGGATCAAAAAGTTGGTGATAAGCGCTATTGTCATTTTTTGCATTTGCTTTGCCCCTTATCATGTTATGCTGCTGGTCAGAACTCTATTTGAGGACAACTGAAACTTTGTGAGGAGCTCGTTCCATTATTATCACTTTGGGTTGCTGTTGACCAGTTGGAATTGTGTGGCTGATCCTATAACTCTACTCCTTTGTGTCAGAGAGCACACATGGAATCCTGATGAGGCTAGCACCCCAGAAACCTAGAAGAATGAGCATAGCAATTGGTGTCAGTCTTGCCGCACGGGTAGCTCTCTCTCATTTCTGAGTCAGAAGGGTTAGGTTCCATTGCAGAGATTATAACATAATCCAAGCTGATCGTCCCAGTGTAGCGTCGAGGGTGGGGGGGGGGGGGGGGGGGGGGGGGGGGGCACTCTGAGATGCCATATTTTGAGTAAGATGTTAAACTAAAGCCCTGTCTTCTCTCTCAGGTGGACATAAAGATCCCAAGCTACTATTCAAAGAACAGTCAATATTGTCTTGGCCAATATCATGAAAGGTCAGATTATCTCTGTCGTGATCTGTACATACCCCAGGGACTGCAGACAGATGTAACAGCCACAGCATCACTAGAGGGCAGCATCAGAGGCGGACATAAAGGGTCCGACCCAAGGCAGGATCCGCCTCTTTTAGAAGCACAGGGCTAGTGAGCAGCAGCACACAGAGACAGCTCAACACAGGCAGCTTACTTTAGCTTCTCTTGTTTTGCCTCTTGATTGCTTTCCGTCTGGTTGAGCTCTGGAGACAGAACGAACCTACTGAATAAAGTATTTGTGTTAACTGGAAGTCGACAATCTTTGTTCAGACTCAGAGAATAACATAATCTCCACTGCTGTTACCTTATCTGCCGATATCAATTTGCCACATTTAAAAGGATAAAAGATTTTCCTTCCAATCATTAGATGTTCCTCTAATTTTAATATTGGATGTACTGTATAATTAACTAATGCTTCAAAGCCCTCTCCTGATATTATACTGCGCCTCAACTTGCTGCCTGAACCGGCCAATGCTCCTTTGATTTTTGGGGTAAGTTTAGAATTCTGAGTCAGAATTCGGATTGGAGTAGAGTTTTCAGGTTGGGTCTGGAATAAATATTCAGGCAATGATTCCGAAAAAGAGAGCAGGCAGAAAAGCAGAGTTGAGGCCACAATCAGATCAGTCATGATTTTATCGTTTGGCGGAGCAGGCTAGAGGGGCTGAATGGCTGGCCCCTGCTCCTAATTCTTGTGTTCTTGTGAGAAATACGGGGATAATATTAGAGTTTCCAGGAAGGTTGATTGGATTCATTCTTCCACATAGAGTAAGATTGGATTGGAGCTTCAGTCAGTATTAAAGTTGGATTAGAATTTCCTTTAGGTACTGTGAAAGTTTAGAGTTTCAGATAATGACCAGAAGTTGGAAGCTTGAGGGGTGATTTGGAATGGATTAGAGGGGTAAATTTATCTCCAATGTTTAGCAGCAAACTGACAAATTCAGATCGTAGAATCCCTACAGTGCAGAAGGAGGCCATTCGGCCCATCAAGTCTGCACTGACCCACTGAAAGAGTACCCTGCCTAGACCGACTCCCCTGCCTCATCCCTGTAACCCCACCTAATCTTTGGACATTAAAGGACACTAAGCTAACCACTGTGCCACCCTGCCACCCTAGTCAGCCAGCCATTTTTATATCCCAATCCTCTTGAGGTAAATGGATTACAGAGCTGGGCAAGGAATAAAATAAGCCTGCTATCCCAACCTATATCAACTCATCCCAACCTAGTCCAACTCATCTTATCTCATAGCTCATCTCATCCTATCCATATCTGACTCAGCCAATGAAGTTAAAATTATTTCCAGAGTTTCTGGTGTGAGTTGGGTTTGCATTGGAAGCTCTGTAAGGACCAGGGTTGGATTAAAGGTACGGGGTGATGGGACGTTTTCCATGATGAGCAATCAGCTTTTGCATTAGGCGTAGCGCAAGTAGACACATCACAAAGCTTTCTCGATTCTGCCCCAATAATGTGTCTCAACCCATTACTCCCGCAAGAGTAGGATTGCTCTTGGGCTTCGCTGACGCCCAGGAGCGATTCCCTCTCCCTTCCTATGCAAATTTATTCATGGAGGGGAGCTTGTGGAATTCCGTCAGAATTGACACGAGTGATGGAATTTCACATGGAGCCTACGCAGCAGCACAGACCTGTTGGGCTGAACGGCCAGTTTCTTTGCTGTAAACCCCAATCAAATGAACACAGAAAACACTGGGCACGATTCGGCTGGTCGGTGAAAATCTGGAAGAGAAATTACACGTCGACATTTAAGCCGTAACTCTTCATCAGAACTGGAGAATTTGAAGCACACATTTCAGGAGCAAGTGCAGATCACTGCAGATGCTGGAAATCCAAAGTAAAAACAGAGCATTGGAAAATACTCAGCATGTCAGGCAGCATCTGTGGAGAGAGAAACCGAGTTCAAGTCTCAGGTTAATGACATAGTTCAGAACTTTAATCACTAACTATGACATCAGCAACACTGGTTTATGAAACTCCATAGAAATCTCATTCACTTTAACCATTCACTCTATCATTTCTAATTCCATAATATTGGTTAAACATGCCTTGCTCCTGAATAATCCATGCAGACTTCCCCTGGTTTAGTCACCAATTCCCAGTTGCTTCTGGATTTCATCCTGCATTATAGGGGTGGGTTCTCTGTTCTGGAGACTAACGTGCTCCTGCTGGAGCAGAACTGCTCCTGGGCTCCGCTGGCATTCGGAGCAATGCCCAGGAGCGATACCCTCTCCCTTTCCATGTAAATTTATTTTTGAGGGGAGCTTGTGGAATTCAGTCAGAATCCTGGTATCAGGCCGCCATTTTGAGTGGGCTGCATGGTATCAATTCCGACGGCTGGCTCCCCTACCCCCACAATGCAAATCCTGCCCCCCACCTCTGTTGACAAGTAGGGGCGTCCTCCCCCCACCACCACAGGAATAATGGGTCACACACCCCCACAGCATGCATCAGGGTGACCTGACCCCCCTCCCATCGACCCCGCCATCAGACCTCCCCATCAGAGACCTGTTTGAAAGCTGAAGAGCAATACAGCCAGTAGGGTGAAAAATCACTGCATTTTCACTTACTCTTCTAACATCTGCTGCCTCGGACAAAAGCAGCTATTACACATATCAGAGTCTTCTTTGAAAACTTGAAAGCACTTGACAGTCTGTGAAATGCAGATCTTCTATTCAGTACCACACAGCAATACATTGCATTAGCCAGTAATTGAGACAGCTGCTTAGTGGATTGTTTATTGATCTTTCCTTTCACCCTTGAATGCATCTCCATTACCCTGCCCTGATGTTAACCACAATGTTTATAAACACGCTTGCAATGACTGACAGCTCCTTGCCACACCAAAAGTAGCTAAGTGCTTTCTACTGTGAAAAAGAGGAAGTCAAAGCACTTGATACAAGTCAATAGCACTTGATGCGTCTGATGTGCTTGCAGAAATGTGTTTGGGGCATCTGATGGCGGGTGGTCAGGTGGGGAGGCAAGATTTATGTTGTGGGGGCCTTCTTATAGACTTTGGGGGCACCTCCATTAAGCACTGACCCCTTGACCCACTGGGGGGTCCACCAAATCAGGTGCCCTAGTTAATGCCTAGGTGAATCCCAGCTGAGAGGCCTGGAGCATCATGGGGCCTGGAAAATTAGGCTTCCAGCCCTTTAATCAGATGCAAATGAGTGCGAATGATCTATTTGCATGGTGCCACTAGTAGAGGGTGTGTAGCTCGCTGCAACTGCTGGCAGGAGACCAGAGAATCAGAATGGTATTGGTGCCTGGCCCCACACCAGAGGCTAAAATTTACCAATTGAACAATAACAATTTTATGAGTTACCTTCTGTCACGAGGCTGATCCATGTTCACTCCTCCCTTACAATGTTCCTTTTCACAGAATTAGAAAGCTATTCTTGAAGTCTCCTCTGTTCCTTGGGGCCTTACATTGTCTAAGAGGTTCGGGAATGTCAAAGATTACAACAGAAGGTAAAACTCATTGCGGATGTTTCGAACAATCTCAATGCTTTGAAAATATCACTGTTGGAAAGCATCCATTAGTTTTGATCCCCCCCCCCCCCCGAACTTCACAGTTTGCACGAAGAACTTCAGACTTTTTACCAACAGCATATTGAAGACAACGATGATTTGATTTATGTACCTCTTTTCACAACACCAGGAAGATGGTTCCTCTGACTGTGCAGCACTCCATCAGTACTGCACTGGGAATGTCGGCCTAGATTTTGTTTGTGTGTCTCAGGAGTGGGATTTGAACCCACAGCCCTGACTCAGAGGGGAGAGAGCTACCCACTGAGGTAAGGTGACACAATGCAGCCTATGCGCAGTTGAGAGCAGCTACAAGGAGATAACTTGATTTTCTGTAGCACCTTTCACAATCTTAGGGTTTCCCCCCAAGTACTTCACAGCCAATGATGTACCTTTTGAAACCCAGACCTTGCTGTGACATAGAGAAACATGGGAGTGACAAACAGCAGTGAGCTGTAATGCCCCATGCTTTAGAATGAGAATTTGCCGGCCTGCACACTTTACGTCATTGGTCAGAGGGAGGTTGATGAGTTTTGACCACTGCATTCCGGAGCAGGGAGGCAAAGGAAATGACCAATTATCCCAAATTCCTCCAACCTATTCCTCCTGGGTGGGTTTAGGATTCTGACCACTGAAGTCTAAAGAATGTGAAAATGAACTGACATTCAATTTGATTAAGTCTTTTATGCAGATATTTTTGAGAAACAATTTATTTTTGTGGGTATTCTATTTATAGGTTGTATTTCTGTACCATGCTTTATCAATATGAAGTGTCCTTGTATTTTTCTTAAATTGTAATGACTTTATTGCTTCAACGTTAAATAAAATGTGTTTAAATTGGCTTGTCTGGCTAAACCCTCAAATGCAAACAATACATCACTTTGAGCTGTTCAACCATGGGGGTGAAAATTCTGATCGGGAAACTTTCTAGGGCAGTCATTTTCAAAATCGAAGTCGCGACGCACAGGTGGGTCACGGGCAGGTGTTGAGAGGGTCGCGGTGCCATCCATCGCGGCATTCCCGATTACGGGAATTAATGCGCAATGGACACAGCCACCGGCTTTTAAAAATGCCGGCTGTCACCGGCTTTAAAATTGACGGCCGCGACCGGCTTTCAGAATGCGGGCGCGCTGCGCATGCGTGCCCGCTTATCAGTACGCATGGCCTGAGACCAGCAAGAAACACCGCGTCCTCCTGACATCAGCGCGCTAAACCTAGGAAAAGAATTTTTAAAAAAATTCAATGCTGTCCTCCTGCCTGAAGCGATGGCAGAGAACAGGTCACGCGCCCCGAACACCGACACCATGTTCTCTGGGCACGATTGCGATTCCACCATTTTGTCAGCAGCAAGCAAGCAACAGGACTGTAAAATTTAAAATGGATCATTTTGAAACAAGGAAGAGAGGGCCAGAGACACAAACAGGCCAAGATCTCATAACTAAACCTGCTGGAGAGAGTGGCTCAGGAAAATCCACAGCAGGACAGAGAAGTGATGGGGATTCCGCAATAGGACAAGGCAGTGCTGATGTGAGCTGTTCAGGAGATTCCACGACAGGAGGTAAAACTCACTGTGAATGTTTCGAACAATCTCAATGCTTTGAAAATATCATTGTTGGAAAGCGTCCATTAGGTTTGATTCCCCCCCCCCCCCCCCCCCCCCCAATCTTCACAGTTTGCACGACACGACAGGAGAAAGCAGCGCTGGTGTGAGATGTTCAAGAGAGTCCACAACAGGAGAAAGCAGCGCTGGTGTGAGCTTCAGGATCTCTGGTGAACAGCTCATACAGAAATGTAACATTGAATGACAAGGTAAGTGAGATCGTGAGGACCAAGCAGGCTCACCTGTCGCATTTAAGGTAAGCGGAAATAGTGGGTCGCGCCAGTCAGCCAGCTTGGGTCCTGAAGGTTGGCCGGTTGGTAAGAATGGGTCCCTGTAAAAAAAGTTTGCAAAACACTGTTCTAGGGGATACATTGGCGTGAAGGAGATGGGAAGCAATGATCCAAGAACTTGGTGTTGGGGCAAGTTAATTTTTTAAATGTCTAATCAAGGTAATCTGATCAATTGTGAAGAGATTGCTACCCAGGAAGGACTGAACAGCCTGTGCTCTTTTCTCTGGAAAAGAGAAATCTGGTTATTAAATAGGGGTGTTGAAGATTATTAAAGGATTTGATAAAATTGACATTCGAAGATTCAGGGGACCCAATGTTTATCCACAAGGCCTTTTTCAAGAAGGTTAACTCATTGATGTTAGGATTTGAGTGGGAGGGGAAGGGCCCTCGAGAAACAAAGGTGCTGTTGAAGTGGGGCAAGGGGGGGGGGGGGGCAGGTAATAATATTAATAATAATTAATGAATGATTATTGGGCGGAAAATATAGCCATGGTAAGGAAGTGGGGGAGGGGTTGGTATGGGAGCAGATGGAGGCAGCCTTGTGTAAGGGTGCTAGTTTGGGAGCGTTGTTGACACCGCCTCTGCCGTTCTCGCCGGCCAAGTACTCCACAAGTCCAGTAGTAGTGGTGGCCCTGAGGGTGTGGCCTTGATTTTTGAGGGAGCCTCGGTTTGGGCCCCGATCTGTGGGAATCTCAGGTTCACTCCGGGGGAACTGGACGGACAGTGGGGGGGAATTTTAGGGTTGGTGAAGGGCAGGGATTGAGTGGTTTGGAGATATGTCCATGGAAGGCAGCTTCCCAAGTTTGGAAGGACTGGTGGAGGAGTCCGAGTTGCCCAGCAGAATGGGTTCCGATACTTACATGTGCAGAACTACGTCAGAATGCAGGTGCCGTTCTTTCCTGATCTGCCCCCCCCCCCCCCCCCCCCCCCCCCCCCCGGGGTTGCAGGACAACGTGCTGTCAAGAACAGGGGTTGGAGAGGGCAGGGTGTCAAAGATATATAAAAGCATTGATGGATTGGGAGGGTGCCCTGATAGGAGTAGTTAGGTGAAAGTAGGAGGAGGAGCTGGGGGGGGGGGGGGGGGGGTGAGCTGGAGGCTCCTCCTCCTCATGCGCCAGGTTGAGTCTCAATCAATTTAAGGTAGTCCACAGGGTGCATATGATGGTGGCTAGAATGAGCAGGTTTTTTGAAAGGGTGGAGGATAGGCGTGGGCGGTGTCCGTGAATCATGTTCACATGTTTTGGCCTCCCGAAGTTGCAGGGATTTTGGTGGGGGTTCGCTGGCATGAGGTACTGGGGGTGAAGAAGGGCTTCAGTCCAGAATTGGCAGTGTTTGGCGTAACAGAAGACCTGGGAGTCCAGTGGGAGGGAGGTTGACATTCTGGCCTTTGCCTCTCTGGTAGCCCGGAGACGAATCCTGGAGGGACTTGGAGCCTCCGAAGCCGGGGTGGGGAGGGGGGGGGGGGGGGGGGGGGGAGGAGGAGGAGGGGGAGGGGGGGAGGGGGGGTATTTATAGCGACCTCGCTGATTTCCTTAGGCTGGAGAAAATTACATTTGCCTTAAGGGGGTCGATGAAAGGGTTCGCCAGAGATGGAAACCGTTCATTGACTTCTTCCATGACAGTTAAATCAGCTAGGTGGGGGGGGGTTAGGGTTAACAAGAAAAAGTGGAGGCAGAGAGGGTGGGGGGTATGGTAGTTGCGTTAGTTGGCTATTTATTGAGTTATGCTGTGTTCTTTTTGTTATCTGTTGCTTATCTTTTTGAAAAAAAATGAAATGAAAATCGCTTATTGTCACAAGTAGGCTTCAAATGAAGTTACTGTGAAAAGCCCCTAGTCGCCACATTCCGGCGCCTGTTCGGGGAGGCTGGTACGGGAATCGAACCGTGCTGCTGGCCTGCCTTGGTCTGCTTTAAAAGCCAGCGATTTAGCCCTGCGCTAATTTACAGTGTTTGCCATGGCGATTGTGGTCCTCTGCGTTGCGCTTCCCACCGGTTTTCCCTTTGCTTTTCTTCCCTTTGGTTCAGGTTGTTGTCGCACCTGCCCCCACCCCCAACTTGTGTCTCCTGCTTCTGTTTTTGGGCTTGGTTATGTTCCATGTTCCCCTGACGCCAACCCCACCCCCCACCCCCCACCTTCCTTACTGCGTTGTGGCTACTCCTTCTTGATCTTTCGGTTCCTACTTGTTACAAACAGGTCTTGGAACAACCAAGTAAATGACTCCCACATTTTGTGGAAGCCTTATTCCGATCTGTGAATTTAATGTTCTCCATTTGGAGAGATTCCGCAGGTCGGACAGCCAGACTGCAGCTTTGAGTGGTGCTGCTGACTGCCGGCCGAGCAGGATTCTCTGGCGGGCGATTAGGGAGGCAAAGGCAAGGGCTTCGGTCCTCTTCACCATGAAGTGATCTGGCTGCTCTGATACTCCGAAGACTGCCACCCCAGGGCACGGCTCCACCCTCATCCCAACAACCTTGGACATTGCCCCAAAGAAGGTTGTCTAGAACCCAGCGAGTCTGGAACAAGATCAGAACATGTGGGCGTGGTTTGGCAGGCCTCGTTGGCACCGTTCGCATCTATCCTCCACTCTGGGAAGAACCTGCTCATTTGGGTTCTGGTTAAGTGGGCTCTGTGTAACACATTTAGCTGTATTAGGCTTAGCCTTGCGTATGTGGAGTTGACCCTGTGCAGTGCTTCGCTCCAGAGTCCCCACCTGTATCAAACCCCATGTCCTCCCCCTACTTATCCCTCGTCTTATCCAGTTGGGTATTGGCCCCTCCTTAGCAGTCGACCGTACATGTCACCACGGTTCCCTTTCCCTAAGATGTCCATGTCCAGCAGGTGCTCTAGCAGGGATTGTCATGTTGGTTGTGGGTACATCCTTATTTCCCTTTGTAGGAAGTTTTTGAGTTGTAGATACCTGAGTTTGTTTCCCCCCCCGTCAGCTGGAATCTTTCTGTCGGCTCTTCAAGCCTTGTTAACCTTTTGTTGGTGTAGAATTCCCTAACTGTCAGCGTCCTCCCATCCTGTCTCCACCTTTTGATGGTGGCGTCCATAGTCGCCGGGGTGAACCTGTGGTGGTTGCAGATGGGGGCTTTATCGGACATTTTGGTTAACCCAAAATACTGTTGCAGCTGGTTCCACGACCGGAGCGTTGCTCCCACCACTGGGCTCGTTGAGTATTTGTTGGGTCTTTGTCTTTCTTGGTACCAGGGAGATTGAGGCTTGTGCTAGCGTAGGTAGCATGGTGCCCCTCACCAGCGAGTCCGTGAACACCTCCCGTGGTGCGGGGCCAATGCTGTCACAAATCTTTTGTAGAAGTCAGCTGTGAAATCTGGTCCCGGCGCCTTCCCAGCCTGCATGGAGCTAATACTTTCCATGACCTCTCCCAGTTCTAGCAGTCCTTCCAGGCCCCATTTCCTGTCCTCCCCAAGACTGGCATGTCCAGTCTATCAATGAACTTCCCACTGCTGGGGGCCCAAGGTGTACAGCCCCTGGTAGAAGACCTTGTCCGGTTCTGCTACTAAGTTGCTTCTGCTGTCCCTGATCTGTGCTATTTCTCAGCTGGTGAGCCAGCAGGCGGATGGCCTTGTCTCCATGTTTATACAGGGTCCCCCATGCCGGGCGGAGTTGGTGAACTGCTTTTCTTGTGGAGAGCAGGTCAAAGTCCATCTGTAGCTTTTCCTCACCACCAGGAGCTCTACGCCGGGGCCTCGGAGTATCGCCGGTCTCCGTCCAGTATGGAGTCAACTAGCTGTTGCCTAGTCGCCCTCTCTTCCCTATCTCTCCGTGCTTTATAAGCAATAACTTCACCCTGATCGCAGCTTTCAGCGCCTCCCAGAACATGGAGGGTGAGACCTTCCCGTTCCGGTTGTTAGTAATATACTGGCAATGGCCTGTGATTTTTTTTGCAGAAAGGGTTGTGGGCCAGGAGGGTAGTGCCCAACCTCCATGGGAGGGGCATTGGGTACGGCCCATCTCCAACTTCACATCCATGTAATGTGGAGCGTGGTAGGAGATTAGGATTGCGGAGTATTCCGCCCTTACTAGCCCTGGAAGCACCGATTTCCCCACTGCAGAGAAGTCGATCCGTGAATTTGGAAGGAGAATTCCTTCTCCCTATGGCTGATGAATCGCCATGGGTACACTGCCCCCAGCTACTCCATGAACATGCTGAGTTCCTTCACCATATTGGAGGGTTTTCCTGTTTTGGGGTTTGACCTGTCTCTCCGTGGATCCTGTACACAGTTAAAGTCCCCCCCTCCCATGATCACTTGGTGCATACCTGTGACTGGGATTTCCGCCATGGTCTTCTTTATATGATCCATATTGTCCCAGTTGGGAGCGTACATGTTCACCAGGACCTCAGGTGCCCCATCGAGGACACCGCTGACCGTGACTTAACATCACCCTGGGTCCATAACCATTTTTTTTCCCGTGAATGTTGTCCTCTTAATTAGCAAATTGGCTACCCCCCCGGCCCTCGTCCCGGAGCAGGAACGGTAGATCTGTCCCAGCCAACCCTTCCTTACCCACAGTCGGTCCTTCTTCCTCAGGTGCGTCTCTTGGAGCAAAACGATATCGGCTTTCATGTTTTTCAGGTGGGCGAAGACTCTGGATCTTTTCACTGGGCCGTTAAGTCCCCTGACATTCCGGGTAACTATCTTGATGGCGGGGGCGGGGGGTTTGTCCCTCCGCTCCAGTGGGATCAACTATACTTACCTGGTGCACGTGCCCATGCACTTGGGGGTTTCCCTTTGTTAGGGGGCCGTCCAAAATGGCCATGGTGATTGTTCTGCCCATGAGGTCGGGCCCCTGCACTCTGGGGTTTCCCTTTGTCCAGGGATCATCCCAAGTGGTTGCTTGCAGCGCCATTTTGTTCCAAGTGGCCATATGTGGCCTGGTGTCACCAGTCTAAAGCCCTCCATCTTTCTTCACCTATCTATCCCTTATGGTGTCATCCCCCCACCCCGTCCTCTTTCCCCCCCCCCCCCCCCCCCCCCCCCATCCCGTAGCTAACCCTCCCATCCCCTTTCCCCCTGCTTCTTGCCCTGGCTAACTCTCTGTCTGTTAAAACATTGTCTTATAAGAGCCTCATTCTGCGAGCTCTTCATCGCTCCCATTGCTGCCGCTTCTCCAGTCCGTTCTCTGCGACGAATGTGTCAGCGTCCGCAGTGACTGGGAAAAATGGCTCCCTGCCCTGGTATGTGACCCAGGGCTTGGCTCGGTACAGCTAACCGAACCTCACCGTTTCTGTACAGTGTGCCCTTTGCTTTCTTAAATTCAGCCCGGTGCTTGGCCAGGTCATCTCCAATGTGCTGATAGATCCGTATCTTGTGACCCTCTCAGCTGTAGGTTTTGGGCTGCCTGGACCAGCGCAGGATTCCTTCCTGGTCCTGGTACTGGTGTATTTTTGCAATTATTGCCCCTGGCTATTCCCCGGTTTTGTGTTTTGGTCGGAGCGACTGGAGTGTTCTGTTGGTTTTGGTGGGTTGGGGAAGCTGTCTGTCCCACCAGGTCACTCCGCATTTGGGCCACATACGTTGTGGGGTTCCTACCTTAGATCCCTTACATTAGACCCATGATCCGTAGGTTCTGCCGCATCGACCAGTTCTCCTGATCCTCAACCTTTCCTCCTAGGCTGCCTTGTGTCGCGACCAGCCTTGCCACCTCCTTTTCCAGGGTGACGATCTGGTCGCTCTGGTCCATTGCAGCCTTGCCCGGATTCTCCCCTACCCGGCGTGGCGGAGGTCCCGGCGCCGAGGCATCGGGCCGCCCCATTTTCTAATGGTCTGACACAGTAATTTGTACCAGCTCCAGGGCAGCCCTGCAGGGATCAGCAGCCCTCTGGTGGGGCCCAGGCTGTTGTGAATCTGCTGATCCATTATATTACAACTTTGATTTTTCTCCAGGTGGGGTCACCCTGCAGGTAGTTTTTTTAAAATATAAATTTAGAGCACCCACTTCATTTTTACAATTAGGTGGCAATTTAGCGCGGCCAATCCACCGACCCTGCACATCTTTGGGTTGTGGGGGCGAAACCCACGCAGACACAGGGTGAATGTGCAAACTCCACACGGACAGTGACCCAGAGCCGGGATCGAACCTGGGACTTCCGTGTATTGAGGCAGCTGTGCTAACCACTGCTAGTAATTCTGCTAGTTAACAGGAGCTGCATCTGGTTGCCGGGGAGGCAGGGGAGTGCCTTTTCTTTCTTTTGTTCATTAAGGTAATGAGCCAAGGTTAGTTGGGTTTTCTTTGTTTGGGGGGGAGAAGGGGGCCTTGTTGGAGCTGGGTGGGTTGTCTATTTGGTGCTCATGGGGTGGGGGGGGGCAGGGAGGGGGAGTGGGGGAGGTTGGGGAGGGGCATATTGCTGACAATGAGGGTTTTTTTGTTGAGATACCGGTCTGATGGGGGTAAGCCTGGAGCTGTTATAAGTTGGGGCCCTGGCAGATTTCCTTGTGGGTGGGTTATGGCTGAACATGGTAGAGGAGAGCCCCAGAGGCCCCCAATCAGGTTGGTTACATGGAACGTGAGGGGGTTAAATAGGCCAGTTAAAATATCCCAGTTGTTTGCCCATCTGAAGAGTTTGAAGACGGATGTGGTTTGCTTGCAGGACACCCAGCTGAGAGTTTGGGATGAGACAAGGCTGCGGAAAGGGTGGGTGGGGCCAGTGTTCCCCTCGAGTTTTGATGCGAGGATGAGGGGGCCCGCGGTGCTGAGCAATAGGAAGGTGACCTTTTAGGTGGCTAACATTTTGGTGGACTTGGGGGAGATATGTGATAGTGAGTGGGGTGTTGGTGGATGAAGATAAATGCGCTGAATTGGGATAACACCGACTTGATTAAGAAGGTGCTTGCGGCCATCCCCGATTATGGGGCGTGGACTTTAATTGTGTGATGGACCCCAGACTGGACATGTCGAGCCCCATATCCATTACAACCCTGGGGGTGGCAAAGGAGCCACGAGTGTTCATGGAACAGATAGGGGGTGGGGGTGGGGGAGGGGGGAGTCATTCTGGGGAAGTCGGTAATCCCCTGGCTTGTGTGGGTAGGGTACTTGGTGACTGTAATATCAGATCACGCCCTGCGCTGTGTGGATATGTGGTTGGAGAGGGCTGTGCGGAGCGACCCCCGCGGAGGTTGGATAAAGTGTTGCTCACAGACAAGGGATTTTGGGAGAGGATAGTTTCTGCCATTTGGAATTTGTGTAGATTTTAAGTCAGTTTGGGGACAGATGGAAGAGGCTTCTTCTACAGGTTCGAATTGGAGGCCAGGTTCTCTGCGAGCCCATTGGTCACAGTCTCTGTGAGAAAATGGAATCAATTCAGACAGCACGTTAAATTAGGGTCTATTTTGCGACTGGCGCCGATCTGTGGGAACTATTGGTTTGTACCGCCTGGATTATAGATCTGGGACAGAAAGGGGCTGGATTCTCTGTTTTTGGGACCATGTTCCCACTCCATCGGGAAAACTGTGGACTTTATGCCAGGAAATTCCCTGTTTTCCTGGGGGGGCTAGCAGGCAGCTGTCATAGAGCTCGCAGCTCCAGCTGCAGAGACGGCCCTCTGCACTTGCGGGTCAGAGGCCGCACCGTGCTCAATGGCGGACACATGGCGAATTCAGCCTGCAGACCTGGACCCTCAAAATCGTGCCCCGCACCAGCCGCTCAAAGGGGCCGGTGGATCACTTGCATATGTTTTGGTCTTGCCCAAAGCTGGTTAAATTCCGGTCTTCCTTCTCTGACACAATGTTGGAGATTTGGGAGTTCAAATGGCGCCACCCAATGGTGGTGATCTTTGGAGTGTTGGATGTGCCGGGCTACAGGAGGGGAAGACGGCTAATGTCTTGATCTTCGCCACTCTAATAGTCCGGGCGTTTTGTTTGGATGGAGGTTATTGGCGCCACCTGGGGCTTCAGCATGGTTAGGGCATTTTTCAGAATTCCTGCAGATGAAAAAGATAGAGGGCGCGATTCTCCGATACCGCGCCGCATCCGGAAAGCCGTCGTGAACTCGGCCGAGTTCCACCACGGCGCGAAACGGCCCCAATCTTGATCGATTCTGGCCCCGGAAATGGGCTAGGAGCGGAGCCGTGCGAAACACGGGGGAGGGGTGACGTCTGAAGCCCGCGACGCCGGACTGACGCCCGACTGACGCCCGAATGACGCCGCTCCG